>NW_023494801.1:33102303-33142303 GCF_904425465.1 Colossoma macropomum | reverse complement strand
TACGCAGTAACACCAGTGACACGACTCCTGGGGAACTTTCGTTATATATTTTATAACATTTATTTTCCATTTGTTTTCTTTATGTCATTTAAATCATATATTCCATAGTCGTGTATAGATTATTGTAGTTTATATTGCAGACAAAAGTGTTTTTTTCTTCAAAATATGGCCTCAGCCTTCACACATGACTGTGGGGACGTGCACTTCCGTGGTGCTTGGAATTCTAGATAATTGATTTAAAAACCAATATTGCTAAATTGAGGTTCAAGAAAGTGTAATTGTTAAAAAAGTTATTATTTTATTTTAAAATATAAATAAATTGTAACCCTAACATGTTTTTTCAAGTGTAAAATATCTGTAAACGCTAGGGACACAAAGATAGACGTTTCTGTAGAATGACCCGTATACCACATTGACAATCAACTCCTATTGTTGGATCTTATTCATGAACTAGTGATACAACAGCACAAACCTGGCCAAATGTCCAAACTACTCTGTGTATTTTAGTCTCTATTGGCTGGTTTCATGGACTAAGCTTGGACTAAACTTTAATGTCGTTTCACCATTAAAAATCCCATTTAGTCCAGATTAAAGCTGCACATTCTGCATTTCTAAATTGTGTTAGATGACAGAACCTAAACAAAAACAGTGTTGCTATCAAGTTACTTACAGTCTGCACTGAAGATCTGGAGAAATCCCTCACATTAAAAGTAGAAAACATCCCTGTTCAAGCGTCACGCAGCTGTCCTCATCAGCCCTGAGGGAAAGCCCTGGTTACTGCTCTCTGAGCGAGAGGTGGGGGTGATTATAATGGGCGAACACTGAACGCTGATACGTTATCTGTGAGAGGCACCAGGTCTCCGCCCTCTCCTCTTACAGCCAAAACACAGTCCACACCTCCCCAAATCCTCCCAAAACTGGACAATTAATAAACAGGTTCTGCATCTTTATCACCTGCGTGTATCCCTTCACCATGAACAGATGATAAAGAATACGTTTTAGGCCAAAAGCTTCTAAAAACTACCATAAAACAATGTTCCAGGCACCATTCCTTGCATTAACTCTCTGTGAGGACCTTTTAGAGGTGGACGTCTGGTTCCTATCACCACCACTGTGAGCAATTTTGACTCTAAGCTTCTCTAGAACAGAGCTTTTCACACCAGACCACTCTGAATGACTTAGATTACATCTTAGCCATTAAATTACGCATTATGTTTTCTTTGGGGATAATTTAGCCTTACAACACCCTGCATGTATTTCTCTAACATAAATACTGTTAAATATATATATTTTAGGTCAAAACTATCATAAAACAGTGTCTCAGACATCAGGCAGTGAATTCATAACCATCTCATGAAGAAAAAGTCAATGTTTTTCCTCAAAGGTAGATCTTTTTTCCACCTTCTTCACCACCAAAATGAACAGCTACCTTCCATTGACTTCCACAGGGCATGAACTGTGTTCAGCATATCCATCATATTCTTTACCAGATCTTACCATAAAGATGGAAATAAGAGGACATCTAAGGAGAACACTGTTTTTCTCTATTAGTGGTACAGTTTAAGCAAATAGCCTTAACCTTGTATCTTCACTTATTGTCCATTTCATCAGCTCCACTGACCATATAGGAGGACTACATATACAATATAGTTGTAGTTCTACAGTTACAGACTGTAGTCCATCTGTTTCACTGTATATTCTGTTACCCTGTTCTTCTATGGTCAGGACCCTCACAGAGCAGGTACTATTTGGGTGGTGGATCATTCTCAGCACTGCAGTAACACTGATGTGGTGGTGGTGTGTTAGTGTGTGTTGTGCTGGTACGAGCGGATCAGACACAGCAGTGCTGCTGGAGTTTTTAAACACCTCAGTGTCACTGCTGGACTGAGAATAGTCTACCAACCAAAAATATCCAGCCAACAGCGTCCTGTGGGCAGCGTCCTGTGACCACTGATGAAGGACTAGAGGATGACCAACACAAACTGTGCAGCAGCAGATGAGCTATCGTCTCTGACTTTACATCTACAAGGTGGACTGACAAGGTAGGAGTGTCTAATAGAGTGGACAGTGAGTGGACGCAGTGTTTAAAAACTCCAGCAGCACTGCTGTGTCTGATCCACTCGTATTTTAACTCGTATATTTAAATGAAGCCACAGAGGAATCAATAGATTAACTTCCTCGAAGGCTCAACTTACCTAAGCTAACAAAATTGGTGTTTCCTCTAAAAGTGTAAAAGTGTAACCGGTTAATGTAGTAAGGATAAAAAGATAATTAAGGTGGCCTTAATTATCTTTTTGTCGTTACTACATTAACAGGTTAGTACAGTTTTGAAAAATGCTAACGTTATGGCTTTCCATTCGCCAGCTTCTTGTTCCAATTCCCCCGTTCCACCTTAAATGGTGCCAGTCGACGAAATGTGGCTGTTTATATGTCCTCCTTCTTATGAAAAGACTTCATAAAATCATGAAATATGTCATTTTAATAACAGAGTACTACGTCTCCTCCAAAGAGGAGGTGGTGGCGGGTTTAAAAAAAATAAACAAACAAAAAAAAACGTAACGGCTGCACCATTTAAGGTGGACCGGATAATTCGAACAAGTATAGCGTAACACCTAAGCGGCTATTCAGCTTTATTACACGTTACACAGACTTGCTAACGGCTTAACACTCACACTGTTCACGAATTAAAGCAGAAACACAGCTAAACACGAGATTATTAACACGATTATTCGTGTCTCGGCGGCTGAACCAGAGCGTTTTGCTAGGTTAACTGAACGTAAACAAGTCAGGCTCAACAGACCGACGCTGCTACGCCGCACCGAACCGAACCGAACCACAGCCAAATTAATCGAATAACGAGTCCGACAGCTTCGGCACTGGGCTATAAAAGGTAGACTCACCTTTTGGACCCAAAAACAGAGCGCTGTCGCCTTCAGCTCATTCTCCTACTCCACGCTGGGGTGAAATGAGGCGCTCAGTTTCTGCCTCATGTAGTTACTAAAGCACATTCTGTCCTTGCCGTTGTTCGCTGGTGCCCCGCTGGTGCCCCGCTGCGCCCCCTGCTGGCTGCTTCTGGAAGCTCCTAACGCTGCAGAGCCCTGTGTTTTGCTTTAAACAGTAGATCTGCACGGAGCCCCCAACTGACGCTGGACTATTTTTAACAAGGAGTGGCCACGAATTAATATACTGAGGCCACGAATTAATATATGGTCGCTGTCCAACGAAAAAAAGATCTCCAAAATACTAACTTTACAGGAAAGGGCTAAAACACTCTCACCTTAATGTAAGTTAATGTAAAGAGATTTTATTCCAAGTGATTTTGGAGCATTTCTATTGGTCCATTTATCATGAAATGTTCACAGGATGTAAAGAAAAATAGAAAAATAAAAATCGACAAAAAAACAGAGACACATGGTTTTCTTTGGACAGCAACAGTATTATACTCAATAAATTAGTTTGCGGCTTCTGTATAGTTAATTGTGGCCTCAGTAATTTGTTGCCTCAGCATAGTAACTTGTGGCCTCATATCTGTTTTCACATCAACACAAAACATAAATTTAATAAATAACTGGTTACATAATTGGTTAGTGGTTAATGGTTAATGGAGAGGCTCTTAGTTCCAGTGAAGGGTTAATGCTACAGCTATAATTAGTTAAATTTTTTCTGAGGGGTTTTTATTTTTTTATATATCTTTAAGATTTAGATTAAAGAAAAAATACTTAAAAAAATGCAAATCCAATGTTTTCATGTCTGAAACACCAAAGCTGTATTCCATTCCACAGGGTTCCTAAGCAGTGTTGCCTTTCAGCAAAAACCAAACCACCTTGGGAGCCACAACATTTTATGTCCTTTTAACCATCTTGGCTGTAAATATGTCTCAGTATGTGCTGATGTTCTAGTAGAGACTAACAAATTTAATATAGCCAAAAACACAGACTTACTTTGCTCTGCTTTAATCTTCAGCTCAGCTATAGTTGCTTTTCTCGCATCTCCAGCAGGAAACTTTTCCACAAAAGTTGAACAGTTTCTTGTAAAATGTCTCTCAATGTTTAATTTTTACGAGGTTGTAGTCGCTTCTCATTCGCCAGCTTCTTGTTCGAATGGTCCCGTTCCACCTTAAATGGTGCCTGAGGCGCCAGAATGTAACTGCTGCACCATTTAAGGTGGAACGGGAACATTTGAACAAGAAACTGACAGCAGCTTCATGACTTTTTAGTGTTTGTCAGTTTCTCATTGCAGATTAAACGTATCAGGAAACCAGCTGGAGCAATTATAAATGCAAATAAGTCCATTCAGCTCCAAATTATCAATGTTCATCTTAAATCTCTCTCTTTGCCTTTTCGTTAGCCGCTAGCCAGGCAAGACTGTTGTCTGCGTTACCAACAGTCTGTGCACCAGCCTTTAAGGTTAAAGGGTGAATTAGCAGTTCTAAACTCCAGAGTTTAAGACCATTTACAGTTAAACTGTGTTGAACGATCAGCAGAGCTTTATTTTACTGTAAAGGAGGATTATTTTATTTTTACCTACAAATCTGATTGTGCTGTGGAGCCACAGGGCAGTAAAAGAGCCGCATGTTGCCGAACCCTGTATGACACACTTGAGTACGTGATGTCAGTTAAAGGAACTGTAGTTAAGAAACACCTTCAGACGTCCTGAAGCATCATAATGCATCATAAGCATCAAATCAATTTACTGATGGGTAAATTTTCCTGCAGCTTCCCTTGAAGTGATCAACCATTGTTCAGCATTTCCTGCGCAGTGTGAAGATCCCTTCCACCCTGTGGTTCAGAATCTCCCTTAAAATGCCTGAATTTGTACAGTACACTTTGCAGGGAACTACAAGGGCGATTAGGATGCATCTAAAGTGTTTCAGTCTGTAGGCGGAGCCTTATTTTAGCCACGCCCCTGCATTTTAGAGCAGAAAGTGAGGCTGCATCCCTGTCCCTCATGGCCACATGGTGAGCAGTTGGATCCCATTGTTTTTTGACCACTGAAACACAGATTTTCTGCAGTTCAGTACTTTTTTGTGTTTCAACATAAAATATGGTGATTTTATGTGTGTTCAGCTGTTCAAAGCTGTGTCTGCTGGTCATGTACTGGCTAGCGCTTTTAGATTCTGCTCAAAATGAGCTAAAATTGTCACGACCGCAACAGTTTGGTAAAGTTTCAGTAGTGTTATGATTGTTTTGGTAGTAACAAAATGGAGTTTTTAATCATTTGTTTTAATAAAATAAACATAATTAAGGTATGGGGCACTCAGAGCAAAAGGACTTTAGTGTAGGTTCAGTTTAAAGTCTGAAAAGTGTTTTCAACTTTGACTTTAAACCAGTTCAGTAGAATCATCCATGTATGATAATGGGAGTGGGCTTTACACACAATAAATATTGATTCTTTATGGTTTTCCACCAAGCAGCATGAATGAAATTCTTCAGTTTTTTACATAAAAGTTGAAAGAAGATCCAGCTCAAGCTGTGATTCTGTTAGAAGAGCAGCGCTTTTATCAAACTGAGCAGACAGAAAGGCACAAAACACACAGCAAACCAGTGAGGGAGGTCACCAACAGGTTGGCAGTGGGCCCTGTGGCATCGCCACAATACACACACACACACACACACAACGAATGATGAATCACACTTCTCTATCTGTCAGTCTGATGGACGAGTCTGGGTTTGGAGAATGCCAGGAGAACGTTACCTGCC
Organism: Colossoma macropomum; assembly: GCF_904425465.1. Classification (NCBI taxonomy): domain Eukaryota; kingdom Metazoa; phylum Chordata; class Actinopteri; order Characiformes; family Serrasalmidae; genus Colossoma; species Colossoma macropomum. Next base: position 33,136,604 of record NW_023494801.1, on the reverse strand, counting down.
TGACTGCACTGTGCCAGCTGTAAAGTTTGGTGGAGGAGGGATGATGATATGGGGCTGTTTTTCAGGGGTTGGTCTAGAACCCTTAGTTCCAGTGAAGGGGAATCTTAACAAAGACATTTTGGACAATTCTATGCTTCCAACTTTGTGGGAACAGTTTGGGGAAGAACCTTTCCTGTTCCAGCATGACTGAGCCCCAGTGCACAAAGCAGCTCCATAAAGGCCTGGCTGGGTGAGTTTGGTGTGGAAGAACTCGACTGGCCCTCACAGAGCCCTGACCTCAACCCCATCAAACACCTTTGGGATAAACTAGAATGGAGATTGTGAGCCAGACCCTCTCGTCCAACATCAGTGTCTGACCTCACAAATGCTCTTCTGGATGAATGGGCAGAAATTCCCACAGAGACTCTCCAACATCTTGTAGAAGCTTCCCAGAAGAATGGAAGCTGTTACAGCTGCAAAGGGGGACCAGCTCCATATTAATGCCTATGGATTTAGAATGGGATTCATAAAAGCTCCTGTAGGTGTGATGTGTAGGTGTCCCAATACTTTTGTCCATATAGTGTATAAATGATGTGATCCAGGTAATCAAGGCTTCCAGAGGCGTCTGACTGTTACAGCCAGGTGTTTGGATCTAAACTCTCCAGTGAGGCAGATCTCCAGGATCAGGTTTGATCACCTCAATCTACAGTAAAATACTACTAGAAGTCGCAGTAAAATAAACTACAGTTTTACTTTCCTGTCACACTCATTTATTTAGCCATAATGAGGTAACATTACATTACGAACAACAGGATGAAGAGTAAATTTAAACAGTATAATTTAAATCTTCACATGAGTTAAAGAGGAATTCCAATACCTTTAGAAAAAGTCAGTGTAATTCAGTGAGTGAGGTGTAATCAGAGTGATTCAGAGTGGTTTGGTGTGAAATGGTTCAGATGTCTTTACAGTGGTGGTGATAGGAACCAGGGGTCGCCATGACTACAACACAAATATAGACATTTTATTTACTATCAAAACCACCAGTGAACCTACACGAGTCTTCTGAGTTTATATGGAATGTTAAATTAATATATAAGTATATTAAATTAATAAATAAGTTTTCTTTGGGCACTATTTTGCCTCACAACACCCTGCATGTATCCCTCCACCATGAATGGATTTAAAAATGTTTTTTTAAGGCAGAAATCTTCTCAAGACTATCGTAAAACAGTGTCTCAGACCTCAGGCAGTGAATTCAGAACTATTTCATGCAACAAGTTTCTGAGAAAGAGCTTTTAGAGGCTTTAACTCTCCAGACATTCAGTGGTGCTGTAGTACTCGAGTTTGGTCTCAGATTAAGGTGAAACTGTTCTCGAGACCAGCTGAATGCGATGACTCTGTCTGAGGTGACTGGAATTTTCTATCAAACCTTCAAACAGAATAAAACAGTCCTCTTCAACTCCTTGAGACCACCGGTGGTTCCAAAACGCACTTCGTCATATTCTTCATAACTCTATTTCATAAGCTACATTCAGAAGGTGGGGGTCGTATGAGAGCTGTAACTGTCTTCTTTCCAGTCTAATAGATGGGTGATGTCATTTTAAACCCTTATAATAAAAGAAGCTGAACTCCGTTTTGTCTATCTACTTAAAGTCGACCCATTTTTCCTCAAATCTGGGCTATAAACTATAAACAGATGGCGTCTCTTCAGTGATCTGCTCTGTAAAAATTATTTTTATAAAATGATACAAAGAGCATCTAAGATTTTTGGCTTTCAGCAGTAAATTGTAAACATATAGCAATATGTGTATCATAAAACACATGTTCTGTTAATTTGAGGGAGCTTTTACAAAAAAAATAAAATAAAAATTTACATTTATTTCATGCAGTTACTGAATAATGTGCCTTAGGATTTGGTCCTTTAAATTCAGATGTAAAAAACAAAATACACCCTGGAGAATAAGAGGTTAAGTAAAGCCAGCTCACTGCAGGTTGAGCATCTAATTGCTCTTTCCATGAAGGCTTAACTGGGGATTATTTGTTCATGTTTATTGGTTCCTAAAATACAAACATCCACTGCGGACACATCAGAGCCATTATCACTGTCGTCATTTAATAATAAAAACATATATTGTTTGGCTTATAGTCCATCACAAAGTTTGTGATGAAGAGACAGAACTTCAACATTATTTACTTCCAGAAGTTATGATGCCAAGTCAGACTAGGACGCTTACAATAATGAATATTTTTAGGCTATGCATTAATTCAGGTACATAAAATAATTGTATATATTAATATATAAATATTTACTAGTCTGTCATATATAATGAAGGTGCAATGAACTAAAAATTAATCAGTCTTTCCTCCTTTTCATTGTCATATTCTGAAAATTCCCCTTTAAGTTCAAACTCTAATAAATATTACAGCAGTGATTTGTTGCCGTCTCCATTCTCAACAGGATCCATCAAGCATAACGTCCAGCTCATCACACAAAACAGAGTAAAAGATTATTTTTTTTTATGAAATATTCTCAAAAATGTTCCGTTTTCTGTTGAAACTGATATTAAAGGGTCTCACCTGCACAAGTACTTCAGTTTTTCGGTAAATGTAATGTGTACTTGAATTCAGGGAGGTGAAAAAAGCAGTTTCTGAACATGAAACGTGACATTTTTCCATTTGGCACAAATCCTCTGGAAGGACTTTTCCACAGGCTCGAGGTTTTAGAGTCGGCTTTTCATAATTTGCAATTCTGCATCTTGTCATTTTTGCTGGCTGCTATGAAAATCTACAAGTGTTAATTATTGTACGTGGTTTTCAAAGCTGCAGTCCCAGGCTCGATCACAGAAAGCTCAAAATGACCATATTAAGAGAACCGAGCCTATATGAATGCAGAACGTATGACACGCCGATAATTTAAATAAACGCTGAACGCTGTTTTCATCCTTCTCTACTCAAAAACTGGAGGAATACTTCATAACACTGAACCTCCTCAAAGCCATAAACAAACAGCACCATCACAAAAGAGAGAAGGGAGAGTTGGGGTGTTTTTACAGCTTTATTAGAGAAACCAATGAACATCTAGAATCGGAGCTTCTGGAAGAACCATTTGTTCTTGCCGGTCTTGTATCTGCAAGAAGAAGAGAGTCAGTCAGTTCAGTAAAAACCAAAGCAGACAATTAAGGGAACAATTCAAAATTCAAATAAGCACAATTTTCCACTTTCCCTAGATGTAGTCGATCAACCCAGACAAGGTTGGAGTCCAAATGTTGCTTCTTTACACACTTAGTGACGGTTTTTCAAGGGGTTTTAGTAAAGAAAATGGTTCTATACAGAAAACAAATCCTTTGCTTGATTAAAGGGTTCTGTGCATCATGAAAGGGTTCTTCAAGACGATGGAAAATGTGTTGAATATGGTTCTATATAGAACTTCTGTTAAACTGTTCATATAGCATCAAACAGGGTTCTTATACTATTACAAGCTTGACAAGAGAAGAACCCTTTTTGGTTCTTATACAGAACAATATTCAACACTTCAATCTGAAGATCTCTTTCACAATGCAAAGAACCCTTTAATCATGTAAAGGGTTCTTTAAACGTTCATGGTTCTACATAGAACCATTTTCTGTACTAAAGAAGCATCATTTTAAGTGTGTAGTTTCGAACTGGAGCTATAATAAACAGAAGTCAATAGTCACCCAAATCTGTTCTGTAAATACTTCCCCAAAACTTCTCAACCCGAATGCAGATCTTCATTAAGGCTGAGCAGACAGTGATTTAGGACACAGTATGACTTACTGTGAGCTATAAAAATAAACAATACCTGCTGTCTAAAATGGCCTCTGTGAGCATTCAGCTACACAGCAAAGCTTTCTTACCCTTCACACCTCACAGTAGTGCTGGGCGATATGACCTCAAACCAATATCACGATTAATTGAATGTTCTCAATTGTGATTAATTAGCCATTTTGTTTTTTGCTTGTTTTCTTGCCCTTATAGTTGTAAATATGCTCTGCATATCTTAATGTAAATCGTCTCAACAGCCAGAACAGAACTCAGGCGGCTTTTACGTCAATCCAACTCGACACTGACCATAATTTCGCGCTGCTGAGACTCAAACATTTGGGCCGATGTTTTGTTTCTGTACAAAAATTAGAAGAGACTCATTCAAAACCCTCCGTGTTTGAAGAGATTTTGAAAGAAATGTCCGAACGCGGCCGCAGGAGAACGAGGCTGCAGCGTCAAAGAACAGTTAAAAGTCTGAAAGCGAAGTTTAAAGAATCCGAGGACGCGAACCAAAGAAGTGACCGCGCCCTTTTTACAGCTCGGACACATTCAGGGTGATGAGCCCAGCTGTCAGTCAGTGAAGCTTCATGATGGCTCCTGTGATGCTGGTGAAGATGAACCTGATCCTCCGGGAGTGACTGGCGTTCGTTGGCGGTCGTGATTGTTTACCTCTGGATGAGCCGTGAAGCAGCTCTGTTCTTTTGCACATACGGCTCAGTTTAGGAGCTGATCTGTTCAGACTGATGTCCCATACAGATCACATTTAAAGATAATGTAAACAGCCAAACAAAATCTGATTTGGTGATAAAATCGGGCCACTTTTACCTGCTGTGTGAACATACTATCATACGTAGTCATACTGTGTCCTAAATCCCATCAACTAATCTGTTCGGTCTCAGTGGAGACCTGGAAGTGGTTTTAGTGGGTTGAGAGAAGTTTTGGGGATGTATTTACTGAAATTATTAGGGTGACTATTGACTTCGTGTTTGTTAGCAATGTTAGCCCCGTAGCTCGAGTTCAAAACTAAAAGTGGCAAATTTGGACACCAAACATGTCCTGGCTGACTGACTACATGTGGGCTAAGTAGAAAACTGGGTAGAAAACTCTGATTTTTTGCCTAAACATTCCTTTAATAGATCAATACAAGGATATTTTTTCGCTAATCAAAATAAATCCCTGGAAGCGTTTCTGAACAAATTCTAACACTGATGTCAGGCTGTAATACTCAAATGCCTGATCCCTGTGTGAGAAGCATGTTCAGAATCAGTCAATGCTAAACTCGGGAGAACATGTACCAATTTATAGTGCTTCATTATCAGTCTGAATCCCTCATAAGAGAGGACTCAGCTGATTCAGACACTGCATGGGTGCCTGAAATGGATGTTCTATGAAGTACTTACCTCTCCTCAAATTTCACTTTGGCCTCCCTCCTGGCTTTGCGCTTCAGAGCAGGATCCCTGAACACATCCTTGTTGACAACGGTTTTGTCCAGAGGAATGTCAACAGAGTACCTAGAGAGAATAAACTGCTTTTAGCTTCTTTTTTACAGACAAACAGAGATAAAAGTTCATAAAATGTTTACTGACGATTACAAAAGACTGTAATACACCACAGGAAGTGTAGGGGGTGATATGGCTTCTATTGTTTCATTTAAAAAGCCTCTATAATGTTCATATGATCCACACAGTCACTCTGACAGACTGTAATACACTACAGGAAGTGTAGGGGGCGATATGGCTTCTATTGTTTCATTTAAAAAGCCTCTATAATGTTCATATGATCCACACAGTCACTCTGACAGACTGTAATACACTACAGGAAGTGTAGGGGGCGATATGGCTTCTATTGTTTCATTTAAAAAGCCTCTATAATGTTCATATGATCCACACAGTCACTCTGACAGACTGTAATACACTACAGGAAGTGTAGGGGGCGATATGGCTTCTATTGTTTAGTTGCACCACAAAAGATTGCAAAAACCAAACCCAGCTGAATCTGACCACCACCAACCAGAGAGCAAATAAAACTACATTCCTACATACGTTCACACACTGATCTCATGGATCTCACTGTTTGCAACTTTAGCGACTCAAATTTGCCAGAGTAACAATTTAAATCAATAAGAGAAGTGAGGAAGAGGATGAATGAGAAAGCCAAATAAATACAGGGTGAAACGCCAAATACTAAATACTCTGCTTTCAGCTAATGTTCAGCTACACACACAAACCACAGCCACGTGTCCACACGTATGTACAGATTACTCTAGTCATAAAAACATAAAACACCTAAAAAATTAGTCTACTCAAACTCATTCCTGCCTTCTCTTACCTCTTCAGGGTCGTGATTTGCCCTGTCACAATTACATCATCGCCTGATTCAAATTCATTTGAGCTCATTGTTGTTTTCCACAGCTTTTAGTTCACAATCATATGCTTACATAGCAACAAACGTGAACTGGGGAGTTATCAGTTGGGTTGTGCAAACACAGGACAAAGATAAAGACAATTAAACTGTTAAGCAGCTATTTAGGCAGCAATTAATCATTACATTTCACTAAAACTGACATTTCACGATTGCGACAGGCCTATTAGTCACAGGTCTGGACGTTCCAGGATTTCAAGCCAAATCAAAATCCGCCCACAATTATTCGCTGACCATGTTCATGTTGCAAACGCAGTCATGTGTACAAAGATAAGTCTGCATTTTTAGTTTTGAACACGAGGCAGCATCCTTGAACATTGACTGTAACGTAGCAGAAACGAGGGATACGGGTTTGTTTTTCTCCTGGTTCTCACAGGACAGCAAAAGCACGTTGTTTTTCCCCTCCAACAAAAAGCCAACAAACATTGTGACAGCGGATGTCGGCCATTGTGTCACTTCAGTGACAAACAATAGACACTCGCCTTTACATTGCTGTGCAAACAAAGATCTCGGATGAAAAGAATAACTACAGCAGCGATACGAGTGCATCAGTATTCCAGGACCAAATTCAGCACCACTGAGTTTGAGTCACTCATCAACTAAAGCTATACATTTTTAAAGAAAGACATAAGAAGCACAAAGGCTTAAAATATGCATGACAATCGCAGAGACAGCGCCAATTTCTTCAAGAAGGAAAAATGATTCTCCATTATATGTTAGCAAGTCGAGTGGGACGCAAGAAAAGTTTTGCTTTTGGCCCTTTCCAGATTACGGCATTTATTCTGCTGAAAGCACTCGCTGCTTCCGCTAAAGCGATAACAACTACGATGAGTAGAGCTCACTCAGGTGCTCTGAAGCAAAAAACAGCCTCATCTCAGTTTCACTGGGTTGTCCGCTCATCATGAGCAGAGGAAAAACAGGTTTGTGCAATTAATAAAGGAATAAACTTTTCAGACAATGGAAAAGACCCTCTGTGTCAGCGTCTCAGCGCTGCCGACCAGCGTTAACGTGCAGTTTGTGCTTCAAAGTTGCTGCTGCGGCCGCTTTCAGAGGAATAGTTTTCATTTTCGCCCTCAAAAGCTGTCAGTATCTGAGAGCGAGTGCTCAGCGGGGAGTAGGCGTTCGTTCACTGGAGCCGGTCGTTCTGTAAAATGTCCACAGTGGCGCTACGATCCATGATGACCTGGCACGCCCCCTGCCGGCATGCGCACATGTTAAGCTTTTTGCCAAGTAAGCTGTTCCAACGTTTCCAGCTCATATGGCAGATCTGGCATTTTGGTTGTAGTTATTTTCACCTAAACCGATTTATCACTCTGTAGACGTTCACAGACGTTACTGTACTCTGATACCTGTGAAGGAGTTTCCCCATAAAGCCTTTATATCCTTTATTAAGTCTGGACGTCTACATTGTTGTGTGTTTGTTCTCCATCAGCTCTGGACACATCCTCAAATTTCAATCTGGGCAACTATAACAAAGATAAAGTGACGCACCTTTCTGTGATACGAACGCCTGTATTTCTGAGGTTAATAATTGTCCGTAAGGCAATAGCAGAACTTGTTTTACCCAACGTTCACACACTTCCGATTCTTGTGAAAAGGGCCTTTTGTTTACAAGCTGGATCATGTGATCAGAGCATGACAGCATGTAGGAAATCTCAGATGAAGCTTGTTCGACTAAATTGCAGTGACAACATGTCAAACTGTTTAGGATAACAGTTGGGCAATGTCTTCCTAACTAGCATATGATGATGTCTACAGGTAAACATCACCATGGACGATGACATCGGGAACAGGGAAGGGTTTGGACGGGCACCAACTGGAAAACCGGCAAATGTTGAGCACCTACCATTCTTCTTTAAATGAGTAAGGTGCGAATGCTAAGTTGCCACTACATGGTGAGTAGTTCTGCCAATACATACCTGGTGGGCATCAGGTGGTTGTAGTTGAACACCTTAACGAAAGACTTGATCTTGGACCTCTTGGCGACCTTCTTCTTGCCCATGTTTGAGGTGACCTTGCGGGGGTAGCGGTCAATGCCTGCGACCAGAGCGTGGCTGTATGGACGATCTGCAGTGCCGTCATCGATATTCTGAAACAAGGGAGGCAAAATCAACAAAGCACAAGACTTCAAATCAAAACATAACTAACATTAATGTGACTCTCAGTGCTACAAGATTTCTCTGCTAGACATCGCAGCTACAATACACTTAATAAAGGCACTAATATTTTTTGACCAAAGTGATCTACAACTCAGTCACAGCTCATCTGGGGCACAAAAGTGTAGTCAAAACAGCGACTGAACTCCAGAACACCTTGTATTGTACAAAGTGTCCCTAAAACACTGACATCATTTCGTAGCCTAATAACAGCCAATTCTCCCTCAAACGATCTCAAATATTAACAATGTGTAAAAACTAACCAAGTTTAACTTTTAATGTAGGTTGAAGAATGACGTTCACTAGAAATGAAGGCATTTTGTGTTAGAATATGCTCCAACACAGTCAAACAACAATGTGCAGCCTGCATTTTCGAGAAAATTCAATAAAAATGCACCAAACGGAAAGCAGATTTGGACATGGCACAAAAAATTCAAAGAGGAAGGCTGTCTGCGCCGGGCAAAGGGATCTGGACGACCACCAGTACTGGAAGATATTACATTTATGAAGCTGTGAAATCGGTTATAAAACCTACATCCCTCTGAATTTCCTGTTGGGATTTTGATACATAAATCTTGTATTGTCCAACATGAAGCCTGTTTAATGTCGTTTGCCTCAGATATTCACATCTCAAATGATGTCAATGTTTTTGGGACACCCTGTACGGTCCCATATCGCAATCGAGCGAGAAAGTGATCGTGCAGGTCTAATGGTCATGTTTCAGGACTTACCTTGACGATGACTGCTTTGCGTCCGGCGTAGCGTCCAGCCAGGACCATCACCACTTTACCAGGCTTCATGAACTTGCCCATTTCTGAAAAACCAGACGTTGGCACCTTTAGAACACAAACTTGAGGCATCAAAACACCCAGAACAAACTATCCTCAGATCAGGGGGATCATCTAGAGCTCTTTTCCTGACAGATATGCTTAATATTAGCCCTTAAATTATAGATTCCCAGCTTAAGTGCGTTGCTGGTCCAACTTATTCAGGCTCACACTTTCCTGCTCTAACACGATTTAGGGCCAGAACTGGATCATTAGCTTATCATGCCATTTAAAGTGCAGGACAGGAGGATGGCCGGCCTGGAGCAGGTAAAACGAGCGTTACAGCTGGAAGACAGGCTTAAAATGTAAACAGACAGAGTAGCTTTAAGTGTTTAACACTGCTGTACTGTAGCTGCGTTAGCACAGCAGCTAATCAAGGTCCAGCTGAACACTGAACAGCTAGATTAAACTGTACAGGCTCTCCGTGTTAAACAGGTAATCAAATAAAAGCGATATTCCGCTTTATTTGCTGTATTTTTGTTGTTTTGCGAGCCACTGGCTCAGCAACAGCAGCGCAGCCGGCTAACCAGACTACAACAACGCGACACCGCGCTACATTCAACCTCTTCATCTTAGTGGACCAAAGCGCAAAATAATGGAAATGAACACCTAGGATTGAAGTTAGGCACCTTCTCTTGATACCCAACTCGAGAAAATGAGCGAAAACACGTATTTTAATGCCGATGGACGCGGATTATTTCATCGGGTTTTAACTTACTGGTCTGATTCTACAGCCGACGGCAACAGGAAAGGAAGCTAGCAGGGCGGGCCTGAACTTTGGCACCGGCCGCACGTGACGTGTGTCCTGCCTCTCCGTTCACTGATTGGACAGAAGCAGAGTCGCGCGCCGCTGGCAGGGTGCGGCCGCGCTCCAAACCGCATGCAAGCACCCTACTTAGGGCACTTAGAAGGGACGATGGCCATTTTGTTCTGTCGCGCTGAACCGAAGGCTGTGTTTCAATTTACTTACATGTACACTCTTAGAAAAAAGATGGTTCTTCAAGGGTTCTTTAAAGACAGTGTTTCTATATAGAACCATGAACACTCAAAGGACCGTTTGCAGTCCTAAATGGTTCTTTGCGTGGTGAAATGGTTCTTCATACTGATGGAGGATGTGTTGTAGCCTATATGGCTCTATATGGAAACTTTATGAAAATGATTCTATGTAGCACCGAAAAGGGGTTCTGCTATTGTAAACTGTTTGTATTTTAGAAATTCTGCAGCCACACATGAGCAATGCCGGATACAATCATCCACACGCGAAAATACAAGCACATGCCAACCAAGGTCAACCAATCAGCACTCGGTAGCAGTAATGCCAACCAATCAGCACTCAGTAGCAGTAATGTTAACCAATCAGCACTCAGTCGCAATAATGTCAACCAATCAGCGCTCAGTAGCAGTAATGATACCCAATCAGCTCTCAGTAGCAGTAATGCCAACCAATCAGCACTCAGTAGCAGTAATGCTAACCATTTAGCACTCAGTAGCAGTAATGTCAACCAATCAGCACTCAGTAGCAGTAATGCTAATCAATCAGCGCTCAGTAGCAGTAATGTCAACCAATCAGCACTCAGTAGCAGTAATGCCAACCAATCAGCGCTCAGTAGCAGTAATGCTAATCAATCAGCTCTCAGCACCAGTAATGCTAACCAATCAGCTCTCAGTAGCAGTAATGCTAACCAATCAGCACTCAGTAGCAGTAATGCCAACCAATCAGCTCTCAGTAGCAGTAATGCTAATCAATCAGCTCTCAGTAGTAGTAATGCTAACCAATCAGCTTTCAGTAGCAGTAATGCTAACCAATCAGCTCTCAGTAGCAGTAATGTTAACCAATCAGCGCTCAGTAGCAGTAATGCCAACCAATCAGCACTCAGTAGCAGTAATGCTAACCATTTAGCACTCAGTAGCAGTAATGTCAACCAATCAGCGCTCAGTAGCAGTAATGCTAATCAATCAGCTCTCAGTAGCAGTAATGCTAACCAATTAGCGCGCAGTAGCAGTAATGTCAACCAATCAGCATTCAGTAGCAGTAATGTCAACCAATCAGCGCTCAGTAGCAGTAATGCTAATCAATCAGCACTCAGTAGCAGTAATGCTAACCAATCAGCTCTCAGCACCAGTAATGCTAATCAATCAGCTCTCAGTAGCAGTAATGCTAACCAATTAGCGCGCAGTAGCAGTAATGTCAACCAATCAGCATTCAGTAGCAGTAATGTCAACCAATCAGCTTTCAGTAGCAGTAATGCTAACCAATCAGCTCTCAGTAGCAGTAATGCTAACCAATCAGCACTCAGTAGCAGTAATGCTAACCAATCAGCACTCAGTAGCAGTAATGCTAGCATGCTACTGGCCAAAACCTGTTTGCTGTAGACAAATAAAAAAATATATATTTTTGATTTTTTATATATATTTTTAATGAAATACATAATTCTGCTTTGCAGAATTTCCACACAAATGGCTAGAAACACGTAATTTTTTATTTTTTAGCCATTTAGCTCCATTCCCCCTTTTTCACTGAGGACCCACTCACTCTAGAGTTCAGCTGTCTTTCTCGGTATAATAGAAGAAATAGGAAGTGACCAGTCTCCCCGTATCCCTTGTGTGGTGTTGATGTGTTTGTTACTCAGTGGTCTGTTGACCCACCACAGTATTGTTTTATTAAATTAATACAGCCACAACAATTTATATAAAAATATCAGGTGTTTAAAATATCACAAGTGTCCAGCGTGGGGTTCTCCTTTAGCAGCTGTAGCCAGTCAGCAGCCTGTCCATGTCGTCCACCCTCACACACACACATACATATATATATACAAACACATACACACACTAACAGCAGGCCATGTAGGAGGAGAACAGAGTGAAGGACACAGCACCTCCACACTTTTACTCCCCGTAGGTTCACCCAACACCACATGTGTAATATAAATGTGTGGGGGGTGAACAGAGTGAAGACACTGAAAATGTTCTTCACAGAAAATGAGCAAAGACCAAGAATCTGAGATTCGAATAATAATAAATCACATCATTTTGTCTTTTGGTAAACATTGAAAACGGGTCCCACAGACCTGAACACCACACAAGGGTTAAACCGGCTCTGGTTGCATCAGCTGATTGTGTACCAAAATGCACTGCGAGGCTTGTGTTGCTAAGCATCGGACAGAGGAACGCTAGTATAAACAGCTGGTGGTCACTGTTAAAGGTCACTGCAGCTGGACCAAGAATTAAATGTGCATTTCACATACATATTCATTCACTCTATACGCTGTGTATGCTGCGTCTCATTTATCTACCCCAGACCTATTAATTGCATTTAATTGCATATATGTAAATGTAAACTGTATATATTATAGCTTTTATTTTATAGCTTATATTACTTATATTACATATTACTGTACAAAAACTGTACATTGGAATGGTGCAATACTAGAGTATATTAATGTGCATATTGTGTATATGTGTATAACTTCTAATACATAGTCTAATGTATGTATATATATTTTTCATATATAAATTTTGTGTATTTAAGTACTACAAGGGGGCTACACACCTAAGACTTTCACTCACCTTCACACCTGTGTAAATGTGATGTGACAAGAAACGTGATTTGACTGGATTTTTCCCTGATCCTCATCACTGAACTTCCCAAAACATTACGCCAATCTATACGTCTATGAATAAGAACCGACTTCAGCCTCGCTCAAGCAATTAATGTTGGTTTGTTTACGCTGAATGAGAAAGTGTTCAAATTCATTTATTGACTATACCTTAAAACATGAATTAACACTTCAGATCACATTTATCAAGTTGCTTGGAAGGTTTATTCAGATGTATTAAGGTCCATTCACTACACAACACAACAAAAGATAATTAAATAAAAGTGGAAAGGTTTCCCATCAGCCCCTTCATTATTTTTGTTTTAAATAAACAGAAATTTAAATCAAATATCATTGAAGCACATACACAATGTTCATTTGCGAGCAAAACAAAGGCCTAAAACAAAGTTAACTGCTACTTAAAGTCTACTGAACAGCATCTAAATCAAAACGAAACTGACATTATGGAAATGCAGGATGACGAAAACAACAGTGGCACGACGCTAAAAACAAAACACTGATATATTTGACTCTAATGAGAAATTATAATCGAGAAAAAGTGCTAATTACGTGAGGAAAAAAAGAGAAACTATAAAGACAGCCTGGAATGCAAAAGGACTGAAAGGCTCCGTTCACATTACCAGGCTGAAGTGGCACAAATCTGATTTTTTGCCCCAATGTGACTCAGATCTGGTGTTTTCAGAGCTGTGTGGACACAAATCTGATCTTTTCAAATCTGACCTGAGCCACTTTCATATGTGGTCCTAGATCGGATACGTATCCAATTCGTGGCCATGTGACCTTAATGTGACGCTCAGATCGGAATTCATGTGCTTTTTTTCCCACTGCGCGTGACCATCATTCAGCGTTACCATGGCAACAGCGCCGAACAGAAGTTAAAGCCTGTAAACATCTCATCTTTCTCTCCTTCGTCTCGCTCTAATAACAAAGCTGAGAGCTGATCAGAGTTAATTATCTTCACAGCGAAGCTCGTTCTGCTCGTTAGTTTGTGCTGATGATGCTCGTGATTCATTCACGTGACGTTACTGAGTAGGATGAGCTCATGAGGGTCATTTCAGGACGCCGGTTCGTCACATTAATGACAGATTTGAGTAACATACCTAAATGAGTGTGAACCATCGTGTCAGAGAGATCGGATCTGAGCAAAAAATCTGATTTGAGCCATGAGTCTTGTAACGTGAACGCAGCTTAAAATACTATAATATTGACCCCCATATTAGACCTCATTAAGTCTGACTTCAGTTACTAAGAAGTGAAGGAAGCAGATAAACAAATTCATGCTGGAAAAAAATAGGAAAAGAGATATAAATATAAACAAACTACCTTGCAGGGATTAACTTAAAGTATGCGCTCATAACATCCAGTGGTTCATATTAAACTAGTGCACAAACATTTATAGAGATCAGATAAAACAAGAGAAAACAAAAACAAATGCTAAACGCTAAATCGCTAAATGCTTGGTTACAATACAGAGGTTGGGCACAGTAGTGTGAACCGTACATTCAAGATCGTAGAACCATTTAAAAAACCCATATTCTACATCTTTCTTGCATTGCTGTAAATATCGCGTGGTTTTGTGGACATCATTCATTTTCACATGACAATTTTTCAAGCTCAGTATTAAACAGTGTGTTTTTGCTACTGTACCTTTAAGACTGGTGTATGTAAATGAGCTCTGTTCTGATTGGCTGCCCTGTATTGTGCCTCCTTCAACAAGCGCTCAGAGCTGAAACACTCCTTAGAACTTCAATATGAGTGGGTGGGGCTAAACTACTGTGGGATGAATAGGTGGATATATGCAAATGAGCTTCCAATGACATCACAGGAACTGCTTTTATAGCTCAGTTTCCATATATGGATGGTACGGACTGGGGGATAATGGTACACACCTAAAAATGATGGTTCTTCCTGGGTTCTTCAGCTAAGAAAATGGTTCTATGTAGAACCATGAACACTCAAGGAACCCTTTGCATGATTTGCATTGTGAAATGGTTCTTCAGATTGATGGAGAATGTGCCGTAGATGGTTCTATATAGAAGTTATATAGCACCAAAAAGGGTTCTTCTATTGTTACAAGCTTGACATCATAATAATGGATGAACTCTTTTTGGTGCTATATAGAACCCTTTTCAAAAAGGCTCTTCACACAGTGGATTCAGTTGAGAAAATGGTTCTATATAGAACTGTAAACATTCAAAGAACCCTTTGCATGATTAAGGTATTCTTTGCATTGTAAAATGGTTCTTCAGATTGATGGAGAACATGCTGTAGATGGTTCTATATAGAACCCTTTTCAAAAAGGTTCTATATAGAACCATACACTCTTAAAAAAGACCGTTCTTCAAGGGTTCTTCACTAAAGGAAATGGTTCTTTATAGAACCAAGAACACTGAAAGAACCCTTTGCATGATTAAAGGGTTCTTTTAATCATGAAATGGTTCTTCAGATTGATGGAGAATATGCTGTAGATGGTTCTATATAGAATCTTTTTGAAAAGGTTTCCATATAGCACCAAAAGGGTTCTTCTATTGGTACAGGCCTGACATCGTAATAATAGTAGAACCCTTTTTTGTGCTATATGAACTCTTCTCACAAAGGTTCTATATAGAACCATACACTCTTAAAAAAGATTGTTCCTCAAGGGTTTCTTTCGTAAAGAAAATTGTTCTTTATAGAACTGAGAACACTGAAAGAACCCTTTGCATGATTAAAGGGTTCTTTGCTTAAGACTGATAGAGAATGTGTTGAATATGGTTCTATATAGCACCAAAAAAAGGTTTCTTTTGTAACAAACTTGAGATCATAACAATAGAAGAACCCTCTGCACAAAGGTTCTATATAGAACCATACACTCTTAAAAAAGATTGTTCTTCTTCAGGCATCGTGGAAATGGTTCTTCAGATTGATGTAGAATGTTGTATTTTCTATATAGCACCAAAAGGGTTCTTCTATTGTTACAGGCTTAACATTGTAATAATAGTAGAACCCTTTTTGGTGCTGTATAGAACCCCCATTTCCAAAAAGGTTATATACAGAACCATACACAGCACATTCTCGTCAATCTGAAGAACACTTTCATAATGCAAAGAACCCTGTAATCATGCGGAGGGTTCTTTGAGTGTACATGGTTCTATATAGAACATTTCCTTCACTAAAGAACCCTTAAAAACCACCTTTTTTTAAGAGTGAACATTAAAACTTTATGAATGTTTACATATAACTTCAAACTTCTTCATGTCAAAAAAGCAATAATATGGGCCCTTTAAAGAGCCTTAAAGTCAGCAGGGCCTCCAAACAAGGACAAAAACATCAGAGACTTCCATAAACAGCACATTCTTCACTCCTAATCAGCAGACAGGAAACCGTCACCACCATCAAAAGACACATCCTCTCGAATTACAATGACAGCTTCAGTCCAAACAGCTATAAAAGCACTTCAGTAGCAGCAAACAAGTAAGTCTTTGTTGGGGTCCCAGTGGGCTGGGATATAATCCAGCCTGTCTGAAACGTTAGTACACAGCACAGGTGCCCATGGAGCTCTGAGGAACGGAGGCAAAGCTGTATCCACTAAAGCAGGAGTCGGCAACCCAAATTTTAAAAAGAGCCATTTTGTCCTTTCAACAAAGTCAAATAGTATCTTCTGGGTGCCACAACATTTTATGTCCATTTTACCAATATAATATAAATCAAAACACAGACTTACTTTGCTCTGCTTTAAGCTTTATAGCCACTTTTCTCGCATCTCCAGCAGGAAACTTTTCCTCAAAAGTAGAAGATTTTCTTATAAAATGTTCCTCAACGTTCAACTGTTTACGAGGCTGAAGTCGCTTCTCATTCAAATTTCCCCGTTCCACCTTAAATGGCGCCTGAGAGGCCTGAACGTCACTGCTGCGCCATTTAAGGTGGAACGGAAAAATTCAAACGAGAAGCTGGTTTCAGCTTTGCGACTTCTTAGTGTTTGTCAGCTTCTCGTTGCAGATTAAACGTATCAGGAAACCAGCTGGAGTGATTATAAACACAAATAAGTCAGTTCATCTCCAAATTATCGATGTTCGTCTTTAATCTTTCTCTTTGACTTTTCATTAGATACTAGCTGAGTGAGACTGTTGTCTGTGTTGCTATGGTGACCAGCAGTCTGCGCTGATCTTCAGGGTTAAAGGGTGAATTAGCAGTTCTACATTAACTCCAGAGTTTAAGACCATTTATTGTTAAACTGTGTTGAACGATCAGCAGAGCTTTATTTTACTGTAAAGGAGGATTATTTTATTTTTACCTACAAATCTGATTGTGCTGTGGAGCCGTAGAAGAGCCGACCTCTGCACTAAATAAAATGCTTCAGTGTATCTCCACACGTTCGATGTGGAACACTCCGTTCTAGATACATTTACAGAGTCAGGATATTCATGCAAACATGATGTTCCTAGAAATGAAGTCTGAAATGCTCATGCAGACCTGCATGGCTGGTTTTGGTAACAGCTTTTAAAGTAGGCCATTAGTAGAACTCGTAACACGTGGCGGAACCAGTGTTGGGTGTTTGGGAGGAATGTTAGCGTATAGCTAAGAATAAAAACCTCTTGAGGTATTGATTAATGCAGCATAGTCAGTGTTTAACCTTCCCTTCTCCTTTATACAAAATACAGACAGGAAAGATGGCACTCAAATTGATTAGCATATTAATAGAGCCAAATATGGTAGATTCCGAAACCCACCTATGAAATGTAGTGATAAGAACTGACTCTCTCATTAGGTTGAATGGGATTTCCACCAGCTTTGTGTAAAGCTTGTCCAACCTAGCAACAGTCGCTAGGGAGAAAAAACATACTGTGGAGCATGGCCAGGTCAGCTTTGAAACCCTTTTATGAAACACAGTAAGAAGCTGAACTCATCACTGAACTGGTGACCGAGAAGAATAAAAGGAGAAGCTTTTCAAGGAAGGGAATATTGACAGTAGTGCAACAGTAGTGAACTCAGTGTACGACAAATATTAACTTAGATTTAAACAGACAGAAGATAAACTTCCTTCTCCAGCATTTTCCTGCCTGGCTCAGAAGCCAAGACTCCAAAGCTACATTCAACGCCGCGTCCTCTTCACGCCAACTGGGGATCAGAAAGCGTCCTTGATGTTCTTGAGCTGGCGCACGGCCAGGTCCACGGGCAGGTTGAACTTGAGGTGGCTGAGGCGTCCCAGGATCCTCAGCGCGCCCTCGAAGCCCGTCTGGGCCATGTAGCTCCAGGGCTGGTAGTGGGAGTGGACCAGAGTGCCGGATTTGCACAGCAGGTTGACCCAGGACACCAGCCTCTGCTCGTTGAGCGCCATGCACACTAAAGCCTTGAACTCGGAGTCGGCGCTGCGCTTGTAGCGCCCGTGTTCGCGCAGGACGCTGTGGATGGCCCAGAGCAAAGACTGTTTTGGCGTGACGGTCACCTTGCTGCCCCCTAGCGGCAGGCTGAAGGACTGCGAGAGCTGGCGTGCCGGAGATTCCACGAAAGCCTGGCCGTTTTTGGAGTGATAGTACTTCACAAACAGCTCCCAGGGGTGCAGCGTTTGGGGGGAGGGGCTAAACGGGAGCAAACATGAGATGGGCGCCAGAACCAGACTCATGCCCTGCGAGGGAGTGTAAAGGCCGTGGGCCAAAAGGTCCCGCAGCGCCACCGCCAGGTCCTTCCTTACCGAAGCCGTAAGCTCGTCTCCAGGGCCTCCCAGAGTCAGACCGGACGTATAACTGACCACGTGCTCCTCCAGAGCGGCCGGCTGCCTGTGGGACGCCTGCAGACGCACCCGCTCCACCGCTCCCTCCAGCTTCTGCAGTAACGGGCCGTAGTCCTGAGCCCCGTCCCCCTGGGACCACACGCTCTGCGGCATGCGGCTGGCGGCGCAGCCGAACTGGCTCAGGGCGAAAATCTGCAGCACAGCCAGAGCCCTCTGGATCAGCTGCAGGCCCGTCTCACGCAGCCTCTGAGCCTGTTCTGGGTCAACTGGAGGAGCAGAGAGAGAAACAGGACGTGAAATTTAGGCAAAAACATTCAAAAGTTTCCATGGAAACTCTTCTGGAAATTAACCCAATGCACTGCAGACCAATTACTCATTATTAAGTTATTAACGCTAAGGTTTACTATTCGGTTAATAGCGTTTATTTTAGTAATTGGCAGCTACTACTAATTATGTAAGATCTATTAAAGCAACAAGCCATGAGAGGCTGTGCATTACTGTGATTTTATAACAGGAAAGGTGCTATAAACTCCCTTCCCTGTGATAAAATCGCAATAACGCACGCCTTCAAGTGGCTTATTGCTTTTATAAAACGGCGTCCACCATAAAATATGATAAATCACACAATTTTTCAGAAAATGCCAAGTTATTATTAACAATAACCGACTTAAACAAGTATTCCGCCAAGAAATGTAGTTCCTTCAGAATACGGTATTATTGCCAAGCACCCATGGACGGCTAAATGAGGAGAGCATTTAGTCGCCCATCACTGTTTACTGCGGTCACTTCATTATTTTTTTACTTTTTGTTGTATGAGAACGAACATACAGTAACACAGCACTGTTTAATGCAGAAACACTACTTTCTGGTTGCCAAATTACTACCGCAAGTCTTATTTAGCACCAATAATCTGTGCACTACGTAGGAGTTTAAATACTGGATCCTGCAGCCCAACAGAGCAAAATACAGCAACAGTCATTTGGGACTCAGACACATCCACACTCGATACATGATGCACTGTTTGGCTGTAGAGGCTGGAATTTCTAAACTTTCATAACTAGAACACTATTTAGGGAGTATGGAGCCGTTTGGGATTCAGCCTGGGTTTGATGCGACTTCTGACTGAAACACAGACATTTGAAGCGTGTGAGACATTCAAGTGACATTTTTAGACTTTTACTCTGCAGTTTTACAGTAAATCAGACTGTAAGTGCTTTAATTCAAGCCTGTGATATTAATGATGGAGCTGTTTGGGCTGTTGGCTCTTTTAGCCTGTTAGCTAGCTGACCAGTCCGGTTCTACTTAAGAACATAAGTCACCCCTCAGTTTAAACAAAAAACAGGTTCTTACTTCATCGGTACACTCGGTGCTCCATGCGAGCAGCATTACAGTCAAAGATTATTCGATTAACAACACAGGGTTTTTGTGATTGGCAGAAATATATAATTCAGCTGCTGTGAGGCGTCATATGTATGTATATCGTGGATTTTATAACAGCTTCAAACGTGGCTCAGCCAATCAGATTTTAGGACCAGAACTATTCGTTTTATAGTATGAATTTGTCCAATGATTAAGTACTTCAGTAACTATAAATTCAGTTACCACTATGAATTATACATTAACTATTACAAAATCTACAGTATCTTTTATGAATTATTTTGTATTTAATACAAATTACTCAGTAATGACTATTAATTATTCAGGAACTACTATTAATTATTCACTATCTAATGACTAATTCAGTGACTACTATGAATTGTTCAGTAGCCACTATGAATTATTCAGTGCCTACTACAAATTATTCACTAATTACAATGAATTACTCAGTAACTACTATAAAGTATGCAGCAGCTACTATGAAATATTCAGTATCTGCTATGAAACAAATGTACAAGTCCTTCAGTGAGAGGGAGGAACTGAAGTGAGGATCCTTTAGGGTCAGTTTGCAGACCCAGATTGAGCTTAATTCAAGCCAAAAAATGCTCTTCAATGGTAAATTCCACGATTTTAGACAAAGCTTAATCTGTTCCAGGCCCTTACAGTAAAATGACTTACAATGGTAATGGACAAAACTTTAAAACGCTTTTTTGAGTAGAACTAGGAACTTCAGACCCATTAAAAGGGGCAGGGGACTAGAAACATGAGGCACGTCTGAAATACGCAGAGCTGTGAATGCATAAGCCGACATCAACAACATGAAGGAGCACATTCAAAAGCTCTAAACGATCCATTTGATTTCATTTAATGTAACACACTATAAGCTGTACTGTTTTAAGCTTACAATGAGGTACAACAGTTTATGGAAAATTATCATCAGACTTATCAGATTAGGGAACCATCTCCAGATGCAGGGCTGAAGAAGACCAGAGCTGTGTAGGTAAACTGACCTTGCTTCATGCCACCTTGGCTCCGAGGTTTAGGCCCGGACGCTCGAGCCTGCTGACCGCTCTCTCCCTCTGACAGAAGAGGGTTCCCCACCTCATCTGTGTGGAGTACGATCAACATTAGTAAACTCAGCAACGGCCAAAAAATCTTATCACTTATAATAATCACTAAAACCATCAATATTTATTACTGATTATTATTGCAAGTTCTGTCTTAAAGGGGAACTCCACCAATTTTTCAAAATTTCTGAACAATTTAGTCCTTGAGATGTAAACAGAGTCATTCAGAGTGGTTTGACATGAAATGCTTTATTGTAGAGAAACTTACTGACTCAGATTTCTTTACAGTGGTGGTGATAGGAACCAGGGGTCACAATGATTACAACACAAATATAGCCATTTTATTTACTATCCAAAACCACCAGTGAACCTACACGAGTCTTCTGAGGTTTTATATATAATGTTGATGATGGTGAATAGTCATAAATCTGAAAAAATAAGTTTTCTTTGGGAACTATTTTGCCTCACAATGTGCTGCATCTACCAAAACAGATTAAAAAAATGTATTAAATACATTTTAAGCCAAAACTGTTCCGCAAAACTATCATAAGCCAATGTGACAAACATCAGGCCGCAAATATATAACCATTTTATGTAATAACTAAGTGAAGGAGCTTTCAGAGGTGGACGTCTGGTTCCTATCACCACCATTGTGAACAATTCTGACTCAGCAAGTTTCTCTAGAACAGAACATTTCACACCAAACCACTCTGAAGGACTCTGTTTACATCTTAACCAGTTAATTATTTTTATACAACTTTTGAAAAATTGGGTGGAGTTCCCCTTTAAGTGATCTTAGTATTAAACCCTGAAGAAAAGGCATCTGTGGAGCTTCATGTGTCTCGGAGAAAGAACGTCAGCCTTCACCCTCCCAGCGCTGTGTGCCAGTGGAGACCCAGCAGGTGGGTTGAACTGGACACAGCGTGGGAAGACTGAAGCTGCCAACAGTGTGTGTGTATCTAATTTTGTGTGATTGTAGACCTCTAGTCTGGCCCTTCTGGGTGCGTTCTTCACGTTCCACACTGCTCCTCACCCTGTATGAAGTTAATGAACATCTCCAAATCCCTGATTTGAGTTTTGAGCTGCTCCACCAGCTGCTCTTTAACCCTGACAGGGTTGACGATCTGGGCGATGGCTGCGTCCACTCGCTGACGTAGCTCCTCAGGGGTCAGCTTCCCGATGTCCTCGTTCAGATTAACGTCCAGCTTCTTGATCAGCTCATCAATGATCACCTGGAGCAGCACAAATAGATAAGTTTCCCAAAAGCATCCAAGCACAAAGACTGTTAGTCAACAGCAGAGAGAGCAGCACTCTCTCTGTCACTTACGACACCTTATGGTATCCCGTAAATATATATCAGTGCTGTTGGAACAAAACCTTGTATCTCCATTTTTGCTGTTTTTCAATTTTTGGCATAATTTGAAAACTCCTGTTGTCCTTTATATTGTGTGTAAGTTTTATGATGAAATGAACAAAAAAAAAAAAATAATTCTGGTTCCATTGACTTACATTAAAAGATATGAGGTTTTGTTCTGACAGCAGCGATATATAATTTTATAGATAATAGTATGTCAAACCTTTACAAACCACATAAGCAAGCTGCACTGATAAATGGATGTAGGGAAAGTCGTTCAGAGTGGTTTGGTGTGAAACGCTCTGTTCTAGAGAAACTTACAGAGTCAGAACTGTTCACAGTGGTGGTGATAGGAACCAGACGTCCACCTCTAAAAGCTCCCTCACAGAAAGTTACAACATGAAATGGTTATGAATTCACTGCCTGACACTGTTTTATGATAGTTTTCCAAAAAGTGATTGACCTAAAAGTTCTTGATGCACAGTGGAGGGGCTTTGTGAGGCAAAATAGTCCCCAAAGAAGACTTATATTTTCAGATTTATCACTATTTTACATCATCAACGTTACATATAAAAGCTCTGAAGACACGTGGAGGTTAAATAAAATGTCTATATTTGTGTTGTAGTCATGGCGACCCCCGGTTCCTATCACCACCACTGTAAAGAAATCTGAGCCATTTCACACCAAACCACTCTGAATCACTCTGTTTACACCTCACTCACTGAATTACACAGAAATGTTGAAAAATCGGTGGAATTTCCCTTTAAGGTGAGACACTGGTCATTTTTAAAACAGATCACAGTGAATCTTTGCTAGTTCATTACTTTTATTCTTACAAGCTTTTTTGCATCTGTTTTCGTTTTCTCAAAGATCACGTGGAGATGAGACATTACGTCATTAAAAATGCGTCAACTAAAAAAAAAACAAACAAACAAAACTCTGGCCTTTTGATGATGTTAGAATAAAATGCTTATTCAATATAAAGACACTCAAGAAAGACGGTTTTACAGAACAGACTGCTGGAATCTCACTGTTTTAGTGTGCACTGTTAAAATGTCTACAGATCATTTTACTGCATATAATTTAGCATAAATCTAGTTATTAACAGGATATTGAGAAATCCTTATCTAATATCCATACGAACAGGGTTAGGAATGAACCTGTAACATGTAATGAATGCAGGTAATCATTCATAAAAATTAGATTTTTTTTGTTCTGAACGTGGAGAAAAACTAATTTTGAGAGAAACGGTTTTAAGAATCGGCCTCAGAGCTGCACCGCTGGTGTGAATGTTGTCGTTAGCACAACAGGAATCGACACATTTTTCCACATTCTAGTTCAACTCCAGATGAAACAAGGTTTTCGGAGATGTGAGATGACATCTCAGACATCTGCTGGGTGTGGGCGGAGCTACGCTTTATTAAGGTTACTGACTTTTGGACAATATTATTAGCTGCAATTGGCCACAAACTGCCTAAACATGCTGAGATTAACAGATTTCAGACATTACGTTTAAAGCGAAGACACACAAGCAGTTTAAGCGAAAATCTGAAAAATGACCGACCAAAGCTGCAGTCTCTGTATAGAGAGTTTGATCCGGTTTGAGGTGTGTAGTATGTAGTATGTGATGATTTAGACATGAATTTAACACCAAGCTAATTCGTAGGATATAAGCTTCCAATACTTGACAGCTACATTAGCCTCACAGCACCAGTGCCAAACTAAAGACACCAATCATGTCCCAGCTGACTACATTTGGAGTAAGGAGGGACACTGGGAACACCTGTTTCCCCCAAACTACTCCTTTGAGAAGGTAGTGCTTTCAGAGAAAAGGGTCACTGTCTGTGTTTACATGCAAAGATTTTTGCCAATCTGACTGAACACATTCTGATTATAGATGAAGACTGAGGTGTTTATATTCTCACTCTACTCAACAATCTGATGAAAATCTCTGTTTACATGCTCGCTACAAGTAATCAGATCCACAATTACGACTTAGTGTAGACGTTACCATGACGACGAGCATCACGTGAGTCCAGTCAGAGTGAGATGAGCAGCAGTGAGCAGTGCTTGTGTTTTTAATGGCTTTAAAATGATGTCAGACTCAGGAAAATGTCCTTCACATGTCCTTATTAAAGAAGGCCGAGAGGAAGACGTCGTGTTCTGAGACACATAAGCTGGACGTCCGTCCCACCGCCGTCTTTTAAAGATCAGAGCATAAACTTCGTCTCCTCTGCAGACCAGTTTCTGCTCCGCCATGTTGAACGGTATAAACTTTCACTATGACGCGACGAACATGATCAGAACGGACTTAAACTTTCCGATAGGGAATGTAATCAGATACAGGCGTTTACACGGATATTATTCTTCTATTTAACGGATTATTTACAGGATTACTCACCTCGATCAGTCGGATAGAAACTGTATTCTGAATGGCCTCAATCAGACTAGACTATTCCAATTGAGGTGTTTACATGGACATATTCTATTCCGATTGAGCTGGCAGTCGGATTATTAACGGATTATCAGGCTGTATGTAAACGTGGCTGCTGATAGTGGATAATTAAAGCAATTAATCTGCTTTGTTCTCTTAGTTTCACTGTAGGAACCCAATGTAAACCAACCCAGCGTGAAATGAGTCACAGTATAATGTGCATAACGATTCAGACAGAACAGATCTGTACATTTTTATCCCTCCTCTCCATCCTGAAGGTATCAGATCTGATGGATAAACAGCTTCAGTCGTGAGTACGCTGTGATATTATGGGATGACGAGTACCCTTTGCCTCTCCATGACAACAGACTGTGGCAGTGAGTCATAGCTGCCCTCCTGATAGGCGAAGCGCTCCAGGTCATCCAGCTGCGTCTTCAGCTGAAAGATCAGCTCCTTCTGCTTCTCCCTCTGAGCCTCCAAACGCTCACGCTTCTCCCTCTCACTCTGTACACACGCATACAAACACAGTGAGAAAGGAGGCGTGTTGAATGGTGGTCATTTGCACATTTAAAACACAGCACTGGAATTTATTTTTAACCCTACATACAAAAAATAAAATACTTTTGCATTTTCTGTTGTTTTTGTAGTCGTCATTAATGAGGTTCATGTGTTTAACCAACTCAGATGTGCTTATTCTTCCAACATAAGGCCTACATACTTCTGTTAAAGGGACCCTCTTGTCAATAGGGTCAAGGGTTCATCTCAGTACTTTAGTCAGGGAACATAAGTGTATCATAATCCATTGAAATTATACACTGATCAGGCATAACATTCTGACCACCTCCTTGTTTCTACACTCATTGTCCATTTTATCAGCTCCACTTACTATATAGGTGCACTTTGTAGTTCTACAGTTACAGACTGTAGTCCATCTGTTTCTCTGCATACTTTGTTAGCCCCCTTTTACCCTGTTCTTCAGTGGTCAGGACCCCCATGGACCCTCACAGAGCAGGTACTACTTGGGTGGTGGGTCATTCTTAGCACTGCAGTAACACTGACGTGGTGGTGGTGTGTTAGTGTGTGTTGTGCTGGTACGAGTGGATCAGACACAGCAGTGCTGCTGTCCTACCGAGGACCCGCACTACCTTGGCCCCTACTTTTGCCCCTTCAATGGCTCATCTAATACACTTCCCTTGTGCTAATACAGTGATGGAAAGGCATGACATCAGGGATTCCCTTGGGGGAGGTCAGATGAGGGTAGGTTAAAACTGGTATTCAAAATGGGGCGAATGGGTCATTCTCCATTTGGAGGGGAAACCGTGTCACAAAGGCTGCAGGGCTTAAAAAGATGCTTAAAATATGAGGCACAGCTCCAAAAGTCAGTATGTACATTTACACAGTTGACCTGAGATTAAATAACACTTTTCCCTTCTGATTCTCTGATTTTTCATTATTTATCCTGTTTATTAGTCGCTCTGCGTCTGTAAAACAGCTCATCACAAAACCAATTTTCAACCATTTTTAATATAAAACAATATTTTTAAGAGGTTTAACTTAGGAATTTGTATAAAACAGATTCATGTCTTCTTTTTATATCATTAACGTTAAACTACATTTAAAAACATATGTATTTTATTTAAAAATAAATTTGTCACAGAGATTTTGGTCACTGGTGTTATCAGGATATTAAATTTATACTTATATTATAAGTATACTTATATACTTAAATACTTATATTAAGTATTTTCAGCTCTATTAATGGACATATTGAGCTTGTTTAGCTTTGGGATGAAAGAAGCTGATTTTTTTTAATGTATCCACCTGGATTCCCACTCCAAATGGCGAATGACCCAAATAGTGAATCCATATGGGGGGAAAAAAATACATGGGCATGCTTTTTTTTTATGTGAAATGCATTTCAATACACTGTTTCAGTCCAAAGTATGTTTCACACACTAAAGTACATGTGTGTAAAGTACGTTTTCATACATTTTCAAACATAATTTCTTTTGCACACGGAAAAGCATGTAGATCTCGGTATTTATACTCACCAGCTCCTCCTACAAGCAAAGCATGTGAGAAAAAAGGACAAAAAAGAACATCTTCAAATCAAGCTGCCAGTAAACAATCAGATTTCGAGCTACATGGGAGACAAACATTAAAACTGATGGACACTGTAATGAAGGCGGTTTGGGAAACTCCTTGTAGGAGTCAAAAAACCCTACAAATAGAGCCGTTTCCTGCCACAAGTGTACAAAACGCTGTTTATGAGCCTGAAAAAGGACTTCAGGGGTATCAAGTAATGTCTCAATCAGGATCTTATGATGGTTTGGGCTCCAATAAATAAGGAAAAACAAAATTATGTACAGATATTCTAAGCAATTTAGTTGTTTACAGGTTCTATTTCATATGAAAATAAATTAAGTATTAATTCTATTTCATTCTTGAATAGAAATAATACAACTGGGGTGGGTGGGGACCACCAAATAGGATGTTATTTAGAGTCTCCCAAATGTTCAGAAGCAGCCCTTCCTACAAACAGTAAACAACAGCCTCTTTTGTGCTGTTTGGTCCAGATCGGTGCTGATAATGTTCTCTAGAAACGCTTTGATCAGAGAAAGAGCATCCGAACAGAGTCTTTCATTTCCTGATAGTTGTTAATACTGTGATTTTTTAGTGCTGACAGCATCTAAACTACAAATTTACTCACCCTTACAAAGATACGACTCTCCAGCATAGATAAGAACCACCTAACCACGCAAAGATTCAGTCAAATGTCTTATCTCTGATGCACCGATGAGCCCAAACATTATAACATCCGCCTAATTTGCTACTGGTCCCCACATGGACTCCACAAGAGCTCTGAACATCCCTTGTGGTATCTGGTACCAAGATGTTCGCAGCAGATCCTTTACGTCCTGTAAGTTGCGAGGTGGAGCTGCCATCTATCGGACAATGTGTCCAGCACACGACTGATTTTAAGTAGTTTTTTAGTAACATTTTCCAAATGAAGTAACCAAATTCTCATTAATACAAACAGTGATATGTGAGAATATGTCTGTAATAATGTTGTTGCTTAATGATGTTGTTTTTTCCGCAACTTCTCCAATGTACAATCTGTACACTGTTGTATTTTAATGCTAATTATTGTAACTTATTATTATTAACTGTGCCATATAACATTAGTTGTTTCGGTTTGCATGTTTACAAGGAAAGCATTAAGGCAAAGAGATTCAGCAGTTAAAAGTAATACAGACTCATTTTTTGTAATTAAAAAAGTGAAAAAAATGATAAATATCGGAGAAAAACATATTACTGCTGTTAAAAAAAACACTCCAAAAACTCCTCGTCTCTTTCCATTAACTTACACTGAAAGTAAAGAATGTTTTTGACCTCTCCCGTAAAGTTACAATTTTGGAGATATTCGTTTTTCTTTGATGACACGTTGACACCAACAGGCAAAAAAATGCCCCCCCAAAAAAAAGAAAAATGAACTCCACAAACTTTTTGCTGCACCATACAGAGTTTCAACTGTTACAGAGTCCCTAAAAAATAACATTTGCAACAGAACTGAGTTACTTTGCAAAATGTTTGTATTCCCTCACAAAAGTCTTGCGTTCCCATACAAAATCCACTGCATTTCTTATGCTTCTTAAGCAATCTTATTACTTTTTGAGACAGACCTAGACCTCAACACAACTAGAACATGATGATGATGTGCTGGTGTTGTTTATGTATGCTGTATTGGTTTAATGATGTTACGTCAACATAATACTACTATTAACAATAACAACAACAACAACAACAACAACTACTACCACTACTACTACTATTACTACAACAACAACTACTACTATTACTACAACAACAACTACTACTATTACTACAACAACAACTACTACAACAACAACAACTACGACTACTACTACTACAACTACTACTACTACTACAACAACTAGTACAACAACAACAACAACTACGACTACTACTACTACAACTACTACTACTACTACTATTACTACAACAACAACTACTACTATTACTACAACAACTACTACTACTATTACTACAACAACTACTACAACAACTACTACAACAACTAGTACAACAACAACAACAACAACAACAACAACAACTACGACTACTACTACTACAACTACTACTACTATTACTACAACAACAACTACTACTATTACTACAACAACTACTACAACAACTACTACAACAACTAGTACAACAACAACAACAACAACAACAACTACGACTACTACTACTACAACAACTACTACAACAACAATAACAACAATAACAACAACAACAACTACGACTACTACAACTACTACTACTACAACAACTACTACAACAACAATAACAACAACAACAACTACGACTACTACTACTACAACTACTACTACTACAACAACTACTACAACAACAACTACTACTACTACTACAACAACTAGTACAACAACAACAACAACAACAACAAATAGAACACGCTGATGATGTGCTGGCGTTGTTTATGTATGCTGTATTGTTTAATGACGTTACATCAACATAATACTACTATTAACAACAACAACAACAACATTATCAACATCAACATCAGCAGCAGCAACAATTTCAACAGCATAAACAACTTGAACAACTTCAGCAACATAAACAACAACAACAACAACAACAGCTTCAGCGATATAAACACCACCATTCATCCCCCTTCTGATCCTCACCGGGTTCTCGTGCCCTCTGAGCCCCAGCACGTGCGGGCATCCGCGGAAGGCGAACTCCTCGAGCTCCTGGAGCATTCGCGTGCGCTCCCGCTCGTCGCCCGGCGCGCGCGCCACCTGCTGCAGGCGGAACTGCACCTGCGCGAAGTGCGAGCTGACGGCCAGCAGCGCCGCACGCAGCTGCTCGCGCTCCTCCTCCAGCCGCCGCAGCTTGGAGGCCGGAGAGCCGGGCTCGAGCTCCGCGGACTCCGGCGGCTCCGTCCCGACTCTCCCCGAGCTCCACTCCTCCTCCTCCGGGCTCGCCACGGCTCCCACCGGCGCCCAGCGCTCCCCGGCTGCGGCCCCCGGAGCCTCGCTGTCCGAGGTGGACAAATCCTCGGTGGACATATCGGCTAAAAAAACACAACGAACACAAAAAGCTTGTTTTTAATCCCGTTTAATCCCTACGGGAGGCGCCGCGCCATCTCGAGGCTTTTACCCGTCCGTCCGCGGCCTGATCAGCTGCTCCCGGTGATCCGGACGGAGCGACGCAGCGACGTGAAGCGAGGAGATCCGTAATAAAATAACAGAAACAAACCGCCGATCTGTAAAAATCCGTACCTGTGCACCATACGCGGCGAACCTCCGTCCACTTGGTTTACAGATCAGCGTGATGACGTGCGTCGCCTGGGATTCGACCAGAGCGTGATGACGTCAGTTTACGCACAGCTCGTTGACGGGCCTGGCGATGACAAATTCGTCAAAAGTCTCTTGTTTATTTTTTATTTTATTTTACCAGTCAAATAGACGGGTGATGTAATTTTAAACCCTTATAATAAAAGAAGCTGAAC
Organism: Colossoma macropomum; assembly: GCF_904425465.1. Classification (NCBI taxonomy): domain Eukaryota; kingdom Metazoa; phylum Chordata; class Actinopteri; order Characiformes; family Serrasalmidae; genus Colossoma; species Colossoma macropomum. Next base: position 33,106,322 of record NW_023494801.1, on the reverse strand, counting down.
TCACAGTTTTTTTTGTCTACTGAAAGTCGACCAATTTTTCCACAAATCTGGGCTGTAAACTGTAAACAGATGGCGTCTCTTCAGTGATCTGCTCTGTAAAAATTATTTTTATAAAATAATACAAAGACCGTCTAAGATTTTTGGCTTTCAGCAGTAAATTGTAAGCATATAGCAATATGAGTATGATCATAAAACACATGTTCTGTTAATCTGAGGGGAGCTTTTAAAAAAATTAATAAATAAATAAAATAAAAATTATTATTTCATGCAGTTACTGAATAATTTGCCTTATGATTTGGTCATTTAAATTCAGATGGACAAACCAAAATACACCCTGGTCAAAGGAAATTAAAACATTTTTTTGGCCCACAGATTTGTGGAGATTCTATTATGAGACTCTATTATTTTCTATTATGGCCCTTTAACTTGAACCTGACACCCCTGTTACACAATAACTGGCTGAACTGACCATTTTAACAAAGCACTTCTGAAGAATATTTAAACAACTGATGTTACTTTTGAAAGTACTGGCCTGAATAATATTACAGTTAGAGAATTAAGGATAAATCAATGAGTAATACCAGTTAAGAAGTATATCTTATAGCAGTATGCATTTGACTGTTTTGCTATATGGCGCAATTCATCCATTTTGATTGTTCAATTATTAGAATTATTAGAATTATTAGAAATGGATTCTATCATAAAGCTAAAGCTGAATGTCCTGGACCAACAGGATTGAACTTTTCTTTAATATTTGACATGAAAAGCCCACAAACAAAGCAAACACAGTGGATGTGAACACAACCACGACAACAACATAAAGTAATAGAACAGAATGCATATTTGACATTAACCGAATACAATGTCACGTTATGTGTGTCCATGATTAATAAACTTGCTGATAGCAGCATTGCTGGCGTGGTGGGTAGCACCGTCGCCTCACAGCAATCCTCTCAACAATCTTGTTAGGGAAATATTTTGAAAAATAGGTGGAGTTCCCCTTTAAGGCCCATGAAGTGAATGTGTTTTGACAGTTTGGCTTGGAGCACTAAAAAAGGCTACCGTAACTGGTCTCCCCTCAAAGTGCTGTACTCATTTTTAGCTTCAGTGTCCGCCTGCTCTGCTTTTCCTGCTCTAACACACCTAATTCAGCTCCATGAACCTGAGCAGAGCAGGTGGACCACAAAGCCTGCAGCTGGAACCGCCGGTTTAGATCACACGGCTGCGTTTGGCACCTCTCCTGTTTACCTTTCTTTCTTTATTTTAGACGTCACACCCTGGGTGGGGGTGAACCTTTGTACTCAGTGAATATAACAGAGGCAGGAGGGACTCTTAGATAATGCCTATTTTTTAGCAAACACAGAAAAGGATTATTCATTTATTCATGAATTGCTAAGTATGTTCAAGTGGACAGTGACAGGAAAAATGGCCAAAAAAAGGTTTTTGCAGTTCCTCTTTTACCTTACACTCAATGTAGTACGTCAGCCATGTTTGGTGTCTGAAGTTTGCTTATTTAGTTTTAGCACCTGAGCCAACAAGGGTAGCTGACAAGCAGCTGTGGACGAAGTACACAAACCATGTACTTGAGTTAAAGTAGAGAGATCCAAGGTAAAATATTACTGCAGTAAAAGTAGAAGTTCCTCCCTTTAGACCTCCACTTGAGTAGAAGTACAAAAGTATTTCCCTTCAAATGTACTTAAGTATCAAAAGTGAAAGTACTAAAAGATTAATTATGACTTTAATGTCCTATTATCATTTTTATAACAAGACTCTGCTTTATTAACTCATTTTAGGTGAAAATACTCCAGTGTCTCTCTTGGTAAACCAGCCTTTTAATAGAGTCATTAATTAGTGACGCTGATGTCTATTAAAATTATCATAATCACAAAACACTGAAGACAAAGTTTCCATCAGGTAGAACTGAGTGGCTCTGAAATCACTTTTTACAAACAAGCAAAGTTTCAGTTTAAGATTTATTTGAACTTAGTTACAAGTTTAAGTTTAATAAAAACTTTAAACTGAGATTCACAAATGAGTTTCCTTTACTAAACTGCATCTGTAGGTCTCTGTTCATAAACATAAACCAGCCAAAACTAATTTACTATAAAATGAAAGTGTTTGTATAAATTCAGAATAAAGACACGTCAGTCACAACTGCATATGAGTACATATTTCTATATTGTGGTCTATTTACACAAAGTTAGGTTAGTTCATCATTTATGTTGAATAGACTCTCCCAAAATTTTACTCTGCTGCACTGATGTTGAACCGTGAGCTGCACTGGGTCGGTCAGTCCAACAGGTCAAAACAAGCTCTAAACAAAGTGACCGCTGTGCCCTGATTGGTGTTCTTGCTTTGCACTTCTTTCGTTTTGACATGTTACGTTTTTATACACACAGAAGCCAAAAGGAGCGACAGATTTCTCACAATGTAGTGGAGTAAAAAGTGAGATATTTGACTTTCTGGAGTGGAGTGAAAGTAAAAAGTCACCCAAAATAGAAAAACGTCAGTAAAGTACAGATACAGGAAAAAACTACTGAAGTACAGAAACAAATTACATTTACTTAGTTACTGTCCACCACTGCCAACAAGTAATGGAAGCCAATACTCCGCCATTTAGTTTATCATCACTCGTTTGCTTTAAACTGTGTCGCAAATAGATTCAGTAATCTTAAACAGACTTAGTAGTACATAAACACTGTTAAAGTTTTAAAACATACCAAAAAATCCATAGACAGTGCAATACACACCGATCAGGCATAACATTCTGACCACCTCCTTGTTTCTACGCTCATTGTCCATTTTATCAGCTCCACTTACTATATAGGTGCACTTTGTAGTTCTACAGTTACAGACTGTAGTCCATCTGTTTCTCTGCATACTTTGTTAGCCCCCTTTTACCCTGTTCTTCAGTGGTCAGGACCCCCATGGACCCTCACAGAGCAGGTACTATTTGGGTGGTGGATCATTCTCAGCACTGCAGTAACACTGACGTGGTGGTGGTCACTGTGTCCACTCACTGTCCACTCTATTAGACACTCCTGCCTTGTCAATCCACCTTGTAGATGTAAAGTCAGAGACGATAGCTCATCTGCTGCTGCACAGTTTGTGTTGGTCATTCTCTAGTCCTTCGTCAGTGCTCACAGGACGCTGTTGGCTGGATGTTTTTGGTTGGTGGACTATTCTCAGTCCAGCAGCGACACTGAGGTGTTTAAAAACTCCAGCAGCACTGCTGTGTCTGATCCACTCAGACTAGCACAACACACACTAACACATTGTAGAACTACAAAGTGCACCTATATAGTAAGTGGAGCTGATAAAATGGACAATGAGTGTAGAAACAAGGAGGTGGTCAGAATGTTATGCCTGATCGGTGTATGTATGTAAATTTATCAACAAATAACAGCCTCTTTTTCATTCCACCGTTTTTGTGATGTCATGAAAACAGCCTGTTCAATTCTGATGGATATAAAGAGGTTGGAAATGGTCATGTAAACGTGAATTATGACTGTTTTGGTATATAGGGGACCTCAGGGAGAACATAAATATAATATAGTAATATATAAGAAAAACGTAGGATATGGGCCCTTTAAGTGAGTGAGTTGTAGCAGGAGTTTAATTCAGCATGAACTTCAGCAGGAGTCCTTGAAATGGGGTCATATTTTTTATTCAACTTCAGGAGGCAGTGGACATTCAGCTTCCTCATGCATCTCAACACGTTCTGATCAATAACAATCCAACTACTGTAGACGAAGGCAGTGTAACATTTAGAAGACCACACTGCTTGTAGTTTGGAAAGTAATAATCTTATTACAGTCAAGTTAATCATGACACATCAAAGTGTTTTATCATCTCAGAACACAGAAGAAGTGCTGTGTGCTGGAAAACTGAAGAGGAAAATCAGCCAAAATAAATGAACCACCTGTGGAAAGTGCATTTAAGGCCAAAGTAAAAACCATTAGATGACATCCACTATTTAACATGGACTTAAAGGGGAATTCCACCTGTTTTTCAAATTT
>NW_023494801.1:32944803-33099803 GCF_904425465.1 Colossoma macropomum | reverse complement strand
TTTTACAAATAGATCAAAGGACAGACACAATTCAGACTGCTAATACTGTTTCAGTTATGCACAATTACATCATTTCCCTTTTGTCGTTAATGTGGTTGATCAGCCCAGACATGTTAGGTGTCTGAAATTCGCTTCTTTAGTTTTAGGACTGGAGCTACGAGGCTAATGTAGCCAACAAGTAATAGAGGCTTATATCCCAATAATTACCAGTGAAACCAAAGGACTAAAGATGCAAACAATAAAGTGCTCTTGTAGACTTACTTATGTGGTGCTCTCAAATTCAATACAGGGATTTCTGTAGGATATGTTACCTCATTGAGTTCAAGTTATGCAAATACAAAAAGTTATGCCCAAGTATTGTAGTTTTCTAGAATTAAAAAAAAAATGTTTTAAATATATATTGCTTGCCATACCCAGGTTGACAGGTAAGAACATGTACGAATTTTGGCAGGAGTCTCTTTTTGAGAACCCACAATACACTGTCAGAAATAAAGGTTCTGTGCTGGTACATTTTCGTTCATCAAGGTACAAACAACGTAAATGTGTCCTCAAAGGTACAACAGTGGTTTTAAGGCCCGATTGTGCACCTTAAATAAGTTTATCCAGGTGAAAAGTACATATTTGTACCTTTTCATAACCTAATGATTTAAAACAGAACAGTAAAATAAAAAGCCTGGAGACGAGACGGGGTGTGTGGAGTCAATACAACTTCAGTGCATTATGGTACAGTTACGTTCCCTGACTAAAGGAAATGAGATGAAGCCTTGAGGGGACCACCCCAGTGACAAGAGGGGTACTGCCCCAGTCACAGTTTAGTACCTTTATTTCTGAAAGTGTATTATAAATAGAGCCAATTCTAACAACTTTGCTCTTTGTTTGTGTTGTACCTGCTGAAAGGCCTATACTGGCTCCATAATGGTGTAAAATGCTTGGACCCCTATGGTTGCCGCTTGCAATGTAATTTGTAGACGTCATTTAGTTCTCATAGTGGTTGCAGTCCATAGATGTTCTACATTAATTTCAGGCACAAACTAAATGGAAGCTGACTGTCTTGCTTGCTAACAGTGCTAATTTACACATTAATTTCAATCTCCTTTCAAAAGCATTTATGTATGTAAATGCAATAAAGTTCTATCTATCTATCTATGTGCGGTTGAATATGCGAATGTGAATCTTCACCACTCCTGAATAGTGGCTCTCTTTTCACATTTCAGTAACGTTATCTTAGTCCTGATTGGCCTATAAACAATTATTAAATGCTACATCTGCAGGTAGGGCTGAATAATGACTGTGACTTCTCTGCTGGCAGGAAACCCCCACTCTCCCAAAACTGTCTCGTTCATCATTTAAAGTGGCAAATTTTGCAGAAAGGCACTGAATCTGCATGGTGCAGATTGGTGCAGATCAGTAGCACTGACCACTCAGCTTAAGGCCCGAAACATACTCCACGCAAGGACGCGAACGCAGACGCTTCGAGCTGAGCAGACGGGGTTTCACACGTAGTTGCGTTCAAAAACGTGTCACGGAGCGTTTCATAACGCATCGCAAGCTGCATTCTGAGCGTTACAGCAAGGGGCGCTATAACGACAGCCAAGCCTGACCGAGCGGTCTGGTACCGCCAGCGTGCTTCTCACCTGCCACAGCAGACGAGCAGCTGAGTCTCACGGAAAGACGGCATAAAAATATGATTGACTATCGCATTTCCAATCCGAGAGAGGAGGTAAAGCAGCTCACTCTCCTCCACTGTCCACGTTCAGCTGTGGAGGCTGCTGGAATAACAGCAGGTCCCTCTCTAAATGTGTACTCTATCGCCCCCTTCAGTACTGAGTGTTTTAACCTCCACAGCAACGTAAGAACGCGCGGTGAGTTTGTACAGAAGGGCCGAGCGTTTGCTGTGCGCTGGCCGAGCGCTGTCATTTGCGTTCCCGTCCTTGAGTAAAGTATGTTTCAGGCCTAAAAATCTTTATTCAGAGCTTTTACCTTCGCAAACGGGCAGCAGCCCCAGGTGCTCCCAGAGGTTTTACAGCAGGTCTCAGTGTCCTTGCAGGTGAATCCCCCTCCGCACTGGATGTCATTATGCAGGTGCCTGATGTGTGTTAAGGGAACCGTCTCCACCTGAAGTAAGATGGTCTTCACACAAGAGCTCGAGTCCTCATCACACATGTAGCCCTTAGGGCAGCAGTGCTCTCTGTCTGGGCAGCAGGTGGCCTGAGGGGGGATAATGAGAGACAAACTGTAGTGGAAAAATATTTCATTCATTCCAGGATGATTAATAAAACATGAAGAGAAATTACTCGCATGTTGGTCTTTATGCAGGTTTTCCACTTTATTACTCCACAAATAAATTAAAGAGTGGTTTGGTAAAAAACACCTAACTGAGAGTTTTCCACTCATCCCAGATGTAGTCAGTCAGAAATGTTTGGCGTTCAAATTTTGCTTCTTTTGTCTGAAACTGGAGCTATGATGCTAACATTGCTAAGGCGCACTAGAAGTCAATAGTCACCCAAATGTTCTGTGCAAATACATCCCCAAAACGCCTCTCAACCCAATCAAACCGCATCCAGCTCCTCAATTAATTCGTGCACACTTGTAGTGATGTCTTTAGGACACAGTATGACTGTGAGCTACAAAAATTAATAAAACTCCACTATGTAGCTGGACACTGCATTATTGTGCATATTTATGCATATTTATGGTTTCTGTTTTTTATTTTTAACTGTTTAAACTTGAATTGAATGGAATTGAAGATGATCAACAATAGACACAACAGAAATCTTGTAATATTGAGTTCAAATACATGTATGATGTACATGCACGCGTACTGGAGGCGAAATTCACCATAAAACCTGTTTTCTACAATAGATGCCTGCAGTGTTCAGCTATACAGTAACGTTTTATTCATTTTAGTAGCTCACTGTAAGTAATAAACTACATCGTCAAGTCTGTGGGACCTTAATTAAGAGCTGGATGCGGTTAGAGCAGGTTTAGAGACGTTTTGAGGATGTATTTATGAAAAGGATTTGGGTGACTATTGACTTCTAGTGTTTGGTAGCAACATTCGCCTCATATCTCCAATGCTAAAACTAAAGAACACCAAACATTCTTGGCTGAACGACTACATTTGAGCTAATTAAAAAAATTGTGTACATACGATTTTTGCGCCGAACTATTCCTTTAAACCTAATCTTAACTTTAACGTCAGTAACTATAAGGACATCCGAACATTTTGAACACTGATTATTCAAACGTACAATATTGTGACATGAAAAAAATGTGCTACATTTACACAGTGCTGTGGTAATAACTGTGTTTGTGTCATATATTTTATTCATATGGAAATTATGCACAGATTTGAATCAAGCAAATTCAACATATTACTTTTTAAGTGTTGTATGTATTTTTATAAATGTGCATTTTATGTAAAAAATAAAAAAACAAGAAAATAATATTTAAAAAAAAGGAGTAAAGGGCCGGTAGATGTTTCCATTTTTGTTTTCCTACCACTGTGGGAATATTTGGCTGTAAACACACACACAGACACTTACCTCAGGAAGAGGACAACAGCCCCATTTTCCAGTCCTGAGCCTACAGCAGGTGGCGCCAACGGGGCAGCTTGTCTGTGAGTCACACCTGACGGCGCTTTGGTCAGGGCTGCTCTCGGCTGCCACTTTAGTGTACCAGGGAATGACCACATCACCCTTAACGCAAGAGGTCTGAGTCGCATCACACTTATACTGGGCTGGACAGCAATGTTCTCCATCCTTACAACACACAGCCTGAGAGAGGGACAGGAGAGAGAGAGGAAAACGTGATGTAGGTGAGAAAAATCTGTTACAATTTGACTTCAGTTCAGATCCTGAAGGCCTAACCAATGGGAGAGCTTGTTTGGCTGTATCTACGTAGATACCACAGAGAAAAAATCCTGTTTGGATCATTTACCATAGATTGTTTCAAGAATTAATTCTTTTGTTCACAACCAAAACTTAACAATAAGTATTATATAAAAGTACTACTACAATACTTGCAGTGTGTAAATACAACAAGCATGATGATGATGTTTCTCATTAGGCTGAATGAATAACTGACTCTAAATGTAGGTATTGTGATATAAACTGAGTCTGTTCTACAGTTTCTCATTAGGCTGAATGATTAACCGGCTCTAAATGTAGGTATTGTGATATAAACTGAGTCTGTTCTACAGTTTCTCATTAGGCTGAATGATTAACCGGCTCTAAATGTAGGTATTGTGATATGAACTGAGTCTGTTCTACAGTTTCTCATTAGGCTGAATGATTAACCGGCTCTAAATGTAGGTATTGTGATATGAACTGAGTCTGTTCTACAGTTTCTCATTAGGCTGAATGAATAACTGACTCTAAATGTAGGTATTGTGATATAAACTGAGTCTGTTCTAGTTTCTCATTAGGCTGAATGAATAACTGGCTCTAAATGTAGGTATTGTGATATAAACTGAGTCTGTTCTACAGTTTCTCATTAGGCTGAATGAATAACCGACTCTAAATGTAGGTATTGTGATATAAACTGAGTCTGTTCTACAGTTTCTCATTAGGTTGAATGAATAACCGACTCTAAATGTAGGTATTGTGATATAATCTGAGTCAGTTCTACAGTTTCTCATTAGGCTGAATGAATAACCGACTCTAAATGTAGGTATTGTGATATAAACTGAGTCTGTTCTACAGTTTCTCATTAGGCTGAATGAATAACCGACTCTAAATGTAGGTATTGTGATATAAACTGAGTCAGTTCTACAGTTTCTCGTTAGGTTGAATGAATAACCGGCTCTAAATGTAGGTATTGTGATATAAACTGAGTCTGTTCTACAGTTTCTCATTAGGCTGAATGAATAACCGACTCTAAATGTAGGTATTGTGATATAAACTGAGTCTGTTCTACAGTTTCTCATTAGGTTGAATGAATAACCGACTCTAAATGTAGGTATTGTGATATAAACTGAGTCTGTTCTACAGTTTCTCATTAGGTTGAATGAATAACCGACTCTAAATGTAGGTATTGTGATATAAACTGAGTCTGTTCTACAATTTCTCATTAGGCTGAATGAATAACCGACTCTAAATGTAGGTATTGTGATATAATCTGAGTCAGTTCTACAGTTTCTCATTAGGCTGAATGAATAACCGACTCTAAATGTAGGTATTGTGATATAAACTGAGTCAGTTCTACAGTTTCTCATTAGGCTGAATGAATAAGGGTGTCCAACCTCACAGTGCATTTGTGGGTGTTGAATGGACAGATTCATTCATACAGTACACTCACGTTAGGCAGAGGGCAGCATCCCCATTTCTGAGTTTTGCTGATGAAGCAGCAGGTTGTGTGATCGGGACAGGAATGACGTTCATCACACTGAACGTTGCTGTTTCCTTCATTCTCCTTTGGCTTCTTCTCCACTTTCACGTCCTCCTTCTCCTTCTTCTGTGCTGGCTGTCCAGAAGCTTTGACTACCATGGCCATCGGGACAGAGGCGTTGTCTTTGTTGCAGGTGAGCGTTCTGAAGTTACAGGTGGTGTCATGAGGGCAGCAATGTAAACGATCCTTACAGCACACACTCTGTGGGAAGATTGGTGTAGGTGACAATTCAGGATACAGCTGCACTCGTTTTAACTTACACCAACAAGACTGGCTGGAATTTAAGGTCACTATTAGATGATTTCAAGGGGACTTTGCTATAAGTTGCTCTTAAAGAGGAACAGTCTCGTTTGTCTAACTCAGCTCGGGTTTTCTGTTTCTGTCGCGCTTCAGTGGAAATACTCCACCAGTTCCAGTCAGGATTTGATGCTGAATCTTCTGGTTTTGAACATGTGCAAACAATGTGTTTTGTCGCAGCTCGGTTTGTAGTACAGGAACGTTTTGTAACTGTTGACATACTGACTGAAAGAAAAAATGCACAGAAGTCACAGATCCCTACCGAAGTTGCAGTGTGCAATGACTTCTGCTACATGAGGGGGCGTGGCCAGTGTCAATACAGCCACGTCACCATCTACTGAAACAGTGCAAAGGAACTCTGGGTGATTAACGACTCGAGCTTTACAGGTTCTGGAACAGAACAGTTCAATATCTATAGAACGTCATGAGTTTTGCTCTGAACATTTAATTAAAGGCCTGTAAAATTAAGTAACATTATTTGACCGCAGACATGTTTACATGCAGCCTGATAATCCGTTAATAATTCCACTAATAGCTCAATCGGAATAGAATACGTCCATGTAAACACCTCAATCTGATTAGTCTAGTCCGATTGAGGCCATTCGGAATACAGTTTCTATCTGACTGATCGAGGTGGGTAATCCTGTAACTAATCTGTTAAATAGAAGAATAATATCCGTGTAAACGCCTGTATCTGATTACATTCCCTATCGGAAAGTTTAAGTCCGTTCTGATCATGTTCGTCACGTCATAGTGAAAGTTTATACCGTTCAACATGGCGGAGCAGAAACTGGTCTGCAGAGGAGGCGAAGTTTATCCTCTGATCTTTAAAAGACGGCGGTGGGACGGACGTCCAGCTTATGTGTCTCAGAACACGATGTCTTCCTCTCGGCCTTCTTTAATAAGGACATGTGAAGGACGTTTTCCTGAGTCTGACATCATTTTAAAGCAATTAAAAACACAAGCACTGCTCACTGCTGCTCATCTCACTCTGACTGGACTCACGTGATGCTGGTTGTCATGGTAACGTCTACACTAAGGGGTTGAAGGCTAGCATGTGCTTTATCTGAGACACATGAATCTCCACCACATCTTTCTCCATGTCGTTAGGCAGCTGAACACGCCTGGAAAAGAATGCTAACTGCTAATTCTGTTACACAGCGTTGGCTAGCATTGCGCTAAGCAATAGGGAAAAAGGAGTTAACAATAGGACCGACTCGGAGCCACTTAAATGGTTTCTGACACTGTGTAACATGTTTTTATCTATAGAAAATTACAAAAGTTTGTAGCATAGCTGAAAACAGTTCATTATTATTATTAATATATATCCTATATACTAAAAATGTGTTCATCTGCATTTCTCTTAGTTCCTGTAGTCAAAAAACTATGCACAGACTTTTTGTTGAGGAATAATTAATAATGGAAATAAAAAGGAGTAGAAGAGTAATTTGAACTCGAATGAGTCCAAGATAATCTGATAAGTCTGGAGACTAACAAGCCTGCCTTTGTTTTCCCAAGATCAGCTGCCATAAAATTCAAAATTCTCCGAGTACTTTCTCATTTGCTTACTCACACAGGATCAGGCGCTAACGGACGGGGAGAACGGACGGAGGAGTACCTGAGCAAAAGGGCAGCAGCCCCAGTCTGCGTCCACATCCTTACAGCAGGTGCTGGACGGTGGGCAGGAATGGCTGGAGTCACAGCTTACATTGGCTGCTGTATTTTGACCTTTCACTTTATCCAAAGGTTTCTGTCCTCCGATTGGTCGGCTGGGCTTCTTCTCCAGCCAGGGCTCAGAACCTGAGGGGTCCTCACATGTCCCAGCAGCGACGTTACACTTTTTCCCGTGAGGACAGCAGTGCACGAAGTCAGAACAGCACACGGCCTGCGGACAGAAAATGGAAAATTTACATTTCCGGCCAAAAGTTTTGGAACGCCTTTCCATTTTTCCATTTTTTTTGTCTCAATGTTCTCTGAAATTAAAGCACAGAATAAATAAACAAAAAATCAGAGAATTATTAGAAAATTTAACCTAAATTTTTGACTCATCAAAATAGCCACATTTTACGGATATAACAGCCGAACACACTCGAAGCATTCTTTCTATAAGGGAAATCAAAAATTGTTCGGAAAGTTCTTCCCAACACTGTTACAGAAGTTCCCACAAATGTGTTGCACTGGGTTGCTTTGCTTTCATCCTTCTGTCCACTTCCTCCCAAACCAGCTAAATGAGTTGCTGACCATTCCATGATTTTAGGCCTACTGTCTTAATCTTGTGTGCTAAGGTAGTTCTGACGTAGCCTGGAGGAATTTAGGCCATGGTCTTGCTGTAACAACTAGGCCAAGGGTCGGCAACATGTGGCTCTTCTACTGCCTTGTTGCGGCTCTCAACAGCAGAATTGGATATTTCGGTAAAAATAACTGCTAATTCACCTTTTAACCCTGAAGAATGGCACGCCGACTGCTGGTTACCATAGCAATACTGACAACAATCTAGCCTAGCTAGTAGCTAACGAAAAGTCAAAGAGAAAGATTTAAGAAGAATATCAATAATTTGGAGCTGAATGGACTTATTTGTGTTTATAATCACTCCAGCTGGTTTCCTGATACGTTTAATCTGCAACGAGAAACTGTCAAACACTAAAAAAGATGCGAAGCTGAAGTCAGATGCTCAGTTCCAGCTTCTTGTTTGAATTTTTCCGTTCCACCTTAAAATGTGCAGCAGGAACATTCTGGCGCCTCAGGGAACATTTAAGGTGGAATGGGAAAATCCAAACGAGAAGCTGGCGAATGAGAAGCGACTTCAGCCTCGTAAAAAGTCCAGCGTTGTGGTTTTGGGCCTGTCAGACCTCTTCCTATGTTTTCCCATTCTTTTTTGATATAGGATTTCAGCTGCTCATCAGTTCAGAGTGTCATTTGTTGTATTTTTCATTTTATAATGTGCCAAATGTTTTCAGTGGTGACAGATCTGGACTGCAGGCAGGCCAGTTCAGCACCCAGACTCTTTTGATACGGAGCAATGCTGCTGTAATACATGCAGAATGTGGTTTGGCATTGACCTGCTGAAATAAGCAAGGCCTTCCCTGAAGAAGACATCAAAATAAAAATAAATGTATGATATAGTCCCTAAAACACTAAACAGTCGTGAGGCTGAAGTCGCTTCTCACTCGCCAGCTTCTTATTTGAACTCTACTGTTCCACCTTAAAAGGTGCAGCAGTTACATTCAGGCGCCATTTAAGGTGGAACGGGAAAATTCAAACAAGAAGCTGCCGAATGAGAAGCGACTTCAGCCTCGTAAAAAGTCAAATGTTGAGAGACGTTTTACAAGAAACTGTTCTACTTTTGAGGAAAAGATTGTGCCAGTCAGACCTCTTCCTATGAGAGTTTCCTCCGGTTTTCAAGTGCCTTTTGAAGGTGTAGAAAACTGTATTCACTGACATGCTGGGTTTCTCTGCTATTTCTCTAAAGGAAAGATCTACTCTTTTAAGGGTCATAATGGTCTGTTGCTTTTACTTTGTTAACTGAATGTTTTCTCGCCATTACGACAGCAATATACTACATTCTGCTGTGCTATATTGTCCAAATACTGTCCCAGAGGGCGTAAGGAACACTGTCTGTGCCAACAGTGGGTTTGTAAGTAACCAAGAAAAGTTGGGACATCTGCAGGAATTTGCAAAGTGTTTAATTCACTTCCATTTCTGCAGAACAGCTGTAAGCTCTTAACCACTGGCTTGTTCCCTGAAAAAGATCTTTTTAATAACTCTTTTGACTGGTATTGCATCATGTAAACATGGTTAGGGTCATAGTTTCACAATGTACAGTCCAATTATGGAAAATAAGCAAAAAAAACAGCCCATTTTGAACTCTTTTTGAAGGTATCCAGCATCCAATCAGAACAGAGCTCACTTACATATATCAGTCTTAAAGGCACAGCAACAAATATACCCGGTTCAATAGGGATAAAAGAGAGGTTGGTAAATGGCCAAACAAAAAACAATTAAATTTGATTTTGGAACATAAAACCACACAAATGTCATAAGGTTGCAAAAAATAAATTTATGATAAGTCCCTTTAAACCCTTTTATGACTACATAACTTACCCATTAGTTTCATACTAATCACATGATAATTTATTGAAAATGCTAAATAATTTATAGTAGATACTGAATAAGTTGCAGTAGATACTAAATCATTCATAGCAGTTGTAGAATACTAAATAAGAGTTAGTGAATACTTTATAGTACATAATGAATTAGAACTCTTACAATTAAAAGCTGAAAAATAAGGCTGTAGTTTAAGAGGTTAACAGCTGAGAGTGGGAAAAGACCCACAGTGTAATATAAGCTTTTATTTCAGCTGATAAACAGTGATGTGGAGAAAAGCGGTCCAGAAGTGAGACACAGGTACCTCAGGTAAAGGACAGCAGTCCCAATCTCCCTGAGCATTCTTACAGCACGTTTGTCCATCATGACAGGCCACAGTGTCGTTACAGGGAACATCAGCGCCTAAAGACACGAGAGGACGAGGCTGAGATCATTCAGATACTGAGGTCTCATTTTAAGATGATCATATTTTCATTCAGTATAAAAGTACAGATACTATAAAGGTACTTTTATACTAACTCCAAATTCTAAAGCAGGCTGGAATTACTTTTTATTACTTTTGTCCTGTTTCTTGTCATCAGCGCTGTAAAGGAATGTGAGTCTGTCAGTTTCTCTTCAATAAATTTCACATCAAATCACTGATGAAAATGAATGACTGACAAAAATTGGTGGAACTGCCCTTTAATGATAGTATAATGGACCAGCAGAGATATGTAGGTGGAAACAGTGAGTTCTTCATGACGTACCTTTAGTTTCTGGAAGTTTCCGTCCTTTGATTGGTCGGCTAGGCTTCTTCTCCAGCCAGGGCTCAGAACCTGAGGGGTCCTCACATGTCCCAGCAGCGACGTTACACTTTTTCCCGTGAGGACAGCAGTGCACGAAGTCAGAACAGCACACGGCCTGTAATGAACACACAACACAACCTCACACACACTGAAGATTCACTGTGCACAGTAACTGATTTTAACCGATGAAGAGGCTCATACATATATATACATATATACACATATATGTTGTTTTTGGTCCACAGGTACCTCAGGTAAAGGACAGCAGTCCCAATCTCCCTGAGCGTTCTTACAGCACGTTTGTCCATCATGACAGGCCACAGTGTCATTACAGGGAACATCAGCACCTAAAGACACAAGAGGACGAGGCTGAGATCATTCAGATACTGAGGTCTCATTTTAAGATGATCATATTTTAATCCTGTACAATGTATCAAAGAGAAACTCCATCAACTTTTCAGCATTTCTGCAAAATTAAATGTTTAAGATGCAAAGTAAGTCACTCAGAGTGGTTTGATGTGAAAGGCACCAATCCTGGAGAAACGTACTGACTGAGAACTGTCCTCAATGATGCACCATAAAAAACTGCTGGATGAATGTAAAAAAGTTCAGAGTTGACTGAACCTCTAACATTAAGTTAAAGAAAAAGAACCTTGTAGTGTGGGCTGGACCTTGTTGAGTCCTTATTGAACTGTTTTATGCCCAAAGCAGCCAAAGTTCAGTTAGCGCACAATTCTAAAGCAGCCAGGAATTACTTTTTAAAGGAACTGTTTTATAGTGTAGTCATAGGAACCAGACATCTGAAGAGTTTAATGCCTCTAAAAGTTCCCTCACAGAAAGGAATTACATGTAATAGTTCTAAAAACGCTGCTTGATTCCTGAGATATTGTTTACAAGAGGATTGAGTAGATTTTGTCTTCAGATTATGTACTACTGTGTTATAACTCCGAAAAAGTTGGGACGCTGTGCAAAATGTAAATAAAAACAAAATTCAATGATGTGCAAATCATTTAAACCCTATATCTCATTGAAAATACTACAAAGACAACAAATCAAATGTTGAAACGGAGAAATTGTATTGTTTTTTTAAAGTTTTACGCCCATTTTGAATTTGATGCCAATAACATATTACAAAACAGTTGGGACGGGTTCATGTTTACCACTGTGTTTCATCACCTCTTCTTTTAACAACACTCTGTAAGTGTTTGGGAACTGAGGAGACACTGCTGTAGCTTTGAAAGTGAAACGTTTTCCCGTTCTTGCTTAACATAAGATTTCAGCTGCTCAACAGTTCAGAGTGCCCTTTGTCATATTTTTTATTTTGTAATGTTCCAAATGTTTTCAGTGGTGACAGGTCTGGACTGTAGGCAGGCCAGTTCAGCACCTGGACTCTTTTAATACAGGGCAATGCTGCTGTAATGCATGCAGATGTGGTTTGGCATTGTCTTGCTGAAATAATCAAGGCTTTCCCTGAAAAAGACGTCGTCTGGATGGCAGCATATGTTGACAAAACCTGCATTTATCGTACAGCATTAATGGTGCCTTCACAGATGTGCACGTCACCCATACCATGTGCACTAATGCCCCCTACACCATCATGAATACTGGCTTTTGAACTGTTCACTGATAACAAGCTGAGTGGTCTTTAGCCTGGAGGACACAGTGTCCATGATTTCCAAAAAGAATTTCTAATGTTGATTTTTCAGACCACAGGCCACTTCCCCTCAGTCCATTTTAAATGAGCTCAGGCCCAGAGAAGGTGGCAGCGTTTCTGGATTCTGTTTATATATGGTTTCTTCTTTGCATTTAAGAGTTTTAATTAGCATTTGTGGATGCACTGATGAACGGTGTTCACAGACACTGTTTTTCAAAAGTGTTTCTGAGCCCATGCAGTGATTTCCACTGCAGAATCATGTCTGTTTTTAAGGCAGTGCTGCCTGAGGGCCCAAAGATCACGGCCAGCAAATACTGTTTTTTGGCCTTGTCCCTTGCATACAGAAATTTCTCCAGATTCTCTGAATCTTTTAATGATATTGTGTACCATAGATGATGAAAAGCAAAAGTTCTTTGCTATTTAATGTTGAGAAACGTTATTCTTGAATTGTTGCACTATTTGATTGTGCAGTCTTTCACAGGGTGTTTTTTTTTAGCATTACACAAATTTACCAGCTTTTTGTTGCCCCCCTCCCAACTTTTTTGGGATGTGTTGTTGGCATCAAATTCAAAATGGGCACATATTTTTCAAAAAACAATACAATTTCTCAGTTTCAACATTTGATTTGATAGTCTTTGTACTATTTTCAATGAAATTTAGGGTTTAAATGATCTGCAGATCATTCCATTTTGTTTTCATTTACATTTTGCACAGCGTCCCAACTTTTTTGGAAATGGGGTTTTATTATTATCATCAGTGCTTATAAAAGACACTGCGACTCCTGGTTCCTGTCAACACCGCTGTAAAGGAATGTGAGTTGGTTAATTTCTCTTCAATAAATTTCACATCAAATCACTCTGAATGACTTTGCTTGTATCCAACGACTGACTTTTGAAAAACTGGTGGAATTGCCCTTTAATGACAGCATAATGGACCAGCAGAGATATGTAGGTGGAAGCAGTGAGTTCTTCATGACGTACCTTTAGTTTCTGGAAGTTTCCGTCCTCTGATTGGTCGGCTGGGCTTCTTCTCCAGCCAGGGCTCAGAACCTGAGGGGTCCTCACATGTCCCAGCAGCGACGTTACACTTTTTCCCTTGAGGACAGCAGTGCACGAAGTCAGAACAGCACACGGCCTGTAATGAACACACAACACAACCTCACACACACTGAAGATTCACTGTGGACAGATTTTACCTTAGTTTGAACTGATGAAGAGGCTGAAACTTCTGAACAGATACTGAATAATTTATACTCTTTATGGAATCATTCATAGTAGAAACTGAAGAATAAACAGTGAATAATTTATAGTACGTAATGAATTGTAACTCTTAAGATTAACAGCTGAAAAATAAGGCTGTAGTTTAGGAGTTTATCAGCTGAGAGTGGGAAAAGACCCACAGCGTAATATAAGCTTTTTAGCTGATAAACAGTGATGTGGAGAAAAGCGGTCCAGTAGTGAGACACAGGTACCTCAGGTAAAGGACAGCAGTCCCAATCTCCCTGAGCGTTCTTACAGCACGTTTGTCCATCATGACAGGCCACAGTGTCGTTGCAGGGAACATCAGCGCCTAAAGACACAAGAGGACGAGGCAGAGATCATTCAGATACTGAGGTCTCATTTTAAGATGATCATATTTTCATTCAGTACAATGTGTTAAAGAGAAACTCCATCAACTTTTCAGCATTTCTGCAAAATTAAACGTTTAACATGCAAAGAAAGTCACTCAGAGTGGTCTGATTGAAAGGCACCATCCTGGATCAACACACTGACTGAGAAATGATGCACCATAAAAAAAAACTGCTGGTTGAAAATAAAAAGGTTAGTTATTGTTCTGCCTTAAAATTCAGAGTTGACTGAACTTCTGTAACGTCAGTAACTGTAACTGTACAGTCTTTGTCTTTTTCTCCCCTCTTGTTTGTGTGTCCATGGCCTTTTGTCATTGTTTTTGTTTCAGTCTCCTTTCCTGTTCTGCCTCCTGATTATCCGTCTCACCTGTCTCTAGTCTGTAGCCCCGCCCTTTCGTTACCTCCAGGTGTTTCTTAATTGTTCTCTGTGTATTTATAGTATTGTTTTTTTGTTTTGCCGGCCCCATTTCGCCGGCAAAACAAAAAAACAATACTAACTAGATAACGAAAGAACGTCCAGAGTTCTTTCGTTATCTAGTTGCCCTTGTGGATTCTTTTGTTACAGTTATGGTTTAGTTCAGTTAACTCAAAATTCTAAAACAGCCAGGAATTACTTTCTAAAGTAACTGTTTTGTAATGTGGTGAGAGGAACCAGACATCTGAAGAGTTTAATGCCTCTAAAAGTTCCCTAACAGAAAGTTATTACATGAAATGGTTATGATTTAGCTAACTGAGTCCTGAAATATTGTTTATGAGAAGTTTGAGTAGATTTTAACCAATAATTTCACCTGTGATGTATGTATCCAGAAATTTATTTGACTTATGATATGGACAAAAGTACTGAGACACACCTGCCAACTACTGAGTTCGGGTGTTTCAGCCACACGCATTCCTAACAGGTGGATAAAATTAAGCACATAGTCTTGCAGTCTCCATAGACAGACACTGGCAGTAGAGGGTCGCACTGATGAGCTCAGTGACTTTAAACATGGCACTGTTATAGGATGCCACCTCTGCCACAAGTCAGTTTGTGAGACTGCTGTCCTGCTAGATCTGCCCCAGACAACTGTAAGTGCTATTATTGTGAAATGGAAGCGTCTAGGAGCAAAAACAGCTCAGCCACGAAGCGGTAGACCACGCAAACTCACAGAGTCGGGCTGCTGAGTGCTGAAGCGCACAGTGCCTATCCTCTGTTGAATCACTAAAGAGCTCCAAACTGTGTCTGGAAGCAACATCAGTAAAAGAACTGCACATTAGGAGCTTCACAAAATGGGTTTTCATGGCCGAGCAGCTTCACACAAGCCTTAGGTCAAAATGCACAGTGACAAGTGTCGGCTGGAGTGGTGTAAAGCGCCGCCACTGGACTCTGGAGCAGTGGAAACGGATTCTGTGGAGTGATGAATCACACTTCTCTATCTGTCAGTCTGATGGACGAGTCTGGGTTTGGCGAATGCCAGGAGAACATTACCTGCCTGACTGCACAGTGCCAGCTGTAAAGTTTGGTGGAGGAGGGATGATGATATGGGGCTGTTTTTCAAGGGTTGGTCTAGAACCCTTAGTTCCAATGGAGGGAAATCTTAATGCTTCAGCACCAAGACATATTGGACAATTCTATGCTTCCAGCTTTGTGGGAACAGTTTGCGGAAGAACCTTTTCTGTTCAAGCATGACTGAGCCCCAGTGCACAAAGCAGCTCCATAAAGTCATGGCTGGGTGAGTTTGGGAAGAACTTGACTGGCCCTCACAGAGCCCTGACCTCAACCCCATCCAACACCTTTGGGATGAACTAGAACAGAGATTGTGAGCCAGACCCTCTCGTCCAACATCAGTGTCTGACCTCACAAATGCTCTTCTGGATGAATGGGCAAAAATTCCCACAGAGACTCTCCAACATCTTGTAGAAGCTTCCCAGAAGAGTGGAAGTTGTTAGAGCTGAAAAGGGGGACCAACTCCATATTAATGCCTATGGACTTAGAATTAAACCCCTACATTGTATCATTAAAGCTCATGCAGGTGTAATGTGTAATGTGTAGGTGTCCCAGTTCCTTTGTCCTTATGGTTTTATATGCTATATATGTTAAATCGTAAATTTAAGGTGGACTGTCACAGTTCTTTGGGTGCAAATCAGCTGTTCCTCTCACTCTGCCTAGGTCTTATCTCTTTTATTTTACTGAGGCCTAGCTAGTCGGCCTTGATGTTGCATATATGTTAACACTTTCTTGTTTATTCATCTCACAATTATGCACAACCAAAGAATTGTAACTTCTATTAGTCAATGAATTGTAACAACACCCCACCTGGGGAATATAAAACCTTTGTAACGTTGGTCTGACTTTCGTACATCTCTGGGTATTTGCCAGGAGCTTCTTCCCAGTCCAGAGTTTTCAATAAATATATTCTTCTAAATATAATCTAAATATATAAATTTCTTCTGCAGTGGAAGCAGTGAGTTCTTCATGACGTACCTTTGGTCTTTGGAAGTGTCCGTCCTCTGATTGGTCGGCTGGGCTTCTTCTCCAGCCAGGGCTCAGAACCTGAGGGGTCCTCACATGTCCCAGCAGCGACGTTACACTTTTTCCCGTGAGGACAGCAGTGCACGAAGTCAGAACAGCACACGGCCTGTAATGAACACACAACACAACCTCACACACACTGAAGATTCACTGTGGACAGACTTTACTTCAGTTTGAACTGATGAAGAGGCTGAAACTTCTGAACAGATACTGAATAATTTATAGCAGATATTGAATCATTCATAGTAGATACTAAATAATAGATAGTCAAGAATTTATAGTACATGAATTACAACTCCTAAGATTAGTAGCTGAAATATGACCCTGTAGTTTAGGAGTTTATCAGCTGAGAGTGGGAAAAGACCCACAGTGTAATATAAGCTTTTATTTCAGCTGATAAACAGTGATGTGGAGAAAAGCGGTCCAGTAGTGAGACACAGGTACCTCAGGTAAAGGACAGCAGTCCCAATCTCCCTGAGCGTTCTTACAGCACGTTTGTCCATCAGAACAGCTCGCGGTGTCGTTGCAGGGAACATCAGCGCCTAAAGACACAAGAGGACGAGGCAGAGATCATTTAGATCCTGAGGTCTCATTTTAAGATGATCATATTTTCATTCAGTACAATGTGTTAAAGAGAAACTCCATCAACTTTTCAGCATTTCTGCAAAATTAAATGTTAAATGTTAAAGCAGGTCAGAATTACTTTTTAAAGTGTGGTGACAGGAACCAGACATCTGAAGAGTTACTACAGAAAGTTACTACATGAAATGGTTAAGAATACGTTGCCTGATTCCTGAGTTCTTCATGATGTACCTTTGGTTTCTGGAAGTTTCCGTCCTTGATTGGTCGGCTAGGCTTCTTCTCCAGCCAGGGCTCAGAACCTGAGGGGTCCTCACATGTCCCAGCAGCGACGTTACACTTTTTCCCGTGAGGACAGCAGTGCACGAAGTCAGAACAGCACACGGCCTGTAATGAACACACAACACAACCTCACACACACTGAAGATTCACTGTGGACAGATTTCACCTTAGTTTGAACTGATGAAGAGGCTGAAACTTCTGAATAGATACTGAATGATTCTAGTTATGGAATAATTTATAGTAGACACTGAATAATATTTAGTAGATACTGAATAAGTTATGGTAGTTACAGAATAATTCCTAATAGGTACTAAATAATTCATAGTGGATATGGAATTTTTTACAGTAGATCCTGAAAAATTCATAGTAGTTACTGAAAAATAAATAGTGAATAATTTATAGCATATAATAAATAAGATTAAGATTAAGATTAAAAGCTGAAAAATAAGCCTGTAGTTTGAGTTTATCAGCTGAGAGTGGGAAAAGACCCACAGTGTAATATAAGCTAAATAATTCATAGTAGATACTGAATAATTCAAAGTAGATACTGAATAATTCATAATAGATACTGAATAATCATAGTAGATACTGAATAATTCATAATAGATACTGAATAATTCATAGTAGATACTGAATAATACATAGTAGATACTGAAATAATACAAAGTAGATACTAAACTATAGTGGAAACTGAATCATTCATAGCAGATTCTACATAATTATCTATAATAATAACTCCTAAGATTAGTAGCTGAAATATGACCCTGTAGTTTAGGAGTTTATCAGCTGAGAGTGGGAAAAGACCCACAGTGTAATATAAGCTTTTATTTCAGCTGATAAACAGTGATGTGGAGAAAAGCGGTCCAGAAGTGAGACACAGGTACCTCAGGTAAAGGACAGCAGTCCCAATCTCCCTGAGCGTTCTTACAGCACGTTTGTCCATCATGACAGGCCACAGTGTCGTTACAGGGAACATCAGCACCTAAAGACACACAGAAAAAACATTTTTATTAACTGAGGATTTAATCTGAGCAACTGCATGTGAAAACGGTCAAAACAGAGTGAACTAAAGAAAAAGTTTGACACATCTACACCAAACACGTTGGGCGTGAAAGCGCCCTTAGAAACTTCTCCATCTCTGGCTAGATTCTGTCTGCATCACACACTCGCTGCTGTGTCTCAAGCTGATGATGTTTATTTCGTCTATTCGTCTCCATTAACATTCATATCCTTTATGATTTGAAAATGTTTGATATTTCTTATTCTTGTTATAAGTCAATATTTTTACACTTCTGCACTTTTTTTGCACAAATACTGTTTATTTGCTATTATTTTAATATGCTGGGGGAAAATAAAACGTAAACTATAGCCTGTGCAAAACTGATGGCACACTTTATATATTTTTTGTCCAATATGTTAAACTTAGCAAATAAAATATGCACTAAAAACTGCAGAAAAAAGCCATATTAAAGGGGAATTACACTGATTTTACAACATTTCTGCATAATTCAATCATTCAGTCGTTCAGAGTGGTTTGATGTGAAATGCCCTGTTCACAGTGGTGGTGATAGGAACCAGATGTCCACCTCTAAAAGCTCACAGAGAGAACAGCACTCACTGTGTTTGTGACCATTTTGAGAGAATGTTTTGGCTTAAAATGTGTTTTTTTATCCTTTCAAGATATATTTTTCAAGATACATGTAAAAAATTTCCGATTTACGTATTATTTGTCATTATAAACATTACATATTAAAACTCAGAAGACATGTGTAGGTTCACTGTTGGTTTCGCATAGTGATTAAAATGGCTATATTTGCATCACTGTAAAGAAATCTGAGTAGATATGTTTCTCTAGAACGGAGCATTTAACATCCGACCGCTGTGAATGGCTTTTTTTACGTCTTGATTGAATTATTAACAAGTTATTCCCAATTAATCCACGGAACCTTTAAATGGACAGAAAGTATTGGTCAAGCAGTCTATCAGGTAGGTCCTAATACTGGCCATGGCTAAGAAAGGGTTAAAAACCGTTAAGATTATTATTTATTCCATCAGTCCTGCTCACCCTTTGAAACAGCAGCGCTGACAGCAGCAGTCGTAGTCGTCGTCGTAGTCGGAGTCGTAGTTGGAGTCGTAGTTGGAGTCGTAGTTGGAGTCGTAGTAGCAGCAGTGCTCTGTGATGTTGTAGAGGTTTCCTGTTGTTTAGTGGTCATCTTTGGAGTCACTGCTTCAGCTGTAAGAGAGGAAAGTCAATTAATTGAGAAAAAAGGAAAAAGAGGTTTATTAACACTAAGGTACGGTGCACTGTGGGACAGCATCTCACGTTTGCGGTCCTCCCAGTCTGCTCTCAGCCGGGCAGGGAATTTGGCCCACATGGGCAGCTCCTGCTTGGTGGAGGTCACACATTTAGAGCTGTTCACATGACAGACGCTGTCTTCTGGACAACAGTGCACTTTATCTGCACAGCACACAGCCTGCAGAGGAAACGTATATTAAGTTGGGCCTAAACTACACAACTTTTAAAATCCTATCAGATTAAGAAAACAGACGGCATCACACACTTAACGTCCATCTACTGAGCACACTGCACTCTCAGAAATAAAGGTACTACACTGTCACTGGGGCAGCGCCCCTCTTGTCACTGGGGTGGAACCCTCAAGGGTTCATCTCAGTACCTTTAGTCAGGGAACATAACTGAACCATAATCCACTGAAATGATATGTTCTAAGCTGTACTGACTCCACACACCCCGTCTCGTCTCCAGGACTTTATTTTACTGTTCTGTTTTAAATCATTTGGTTATGAAAAGGTACAAAAACTTTTCACCTGGAAAAACTTATTTAAGGTTCACAATCAGACCTTAAAACCACTGTTGTACCTTAGAGAATATCATTTCAGCGGATTATAGTACAGTTATGTTCCCTGACTAAAGGTACTGAGATGTACTCTTGACGAAACCACCCCAGTGACAGTTTCTATCTTTTTTTTTCTGAGAGTGCAGAACTCGACTGCACAGCTAAAGAATGACTCGTTTCTCCTCTCATACTGCAAGATCATCCATGCCGTCGTTCACTTCCGATCAAGTTCCCAACCTGAAAAACTGCTTCAGATGTGAAAACTTGCCAGAAGTGGCAAATCATGCGTTTAACCCTTGTGTGGTGTTGATGTGTGTGTTACTCAGTGGTCTGGTGGACCCACCACATTATTGTTTTATTAAAATCAACACAGTCACAACAATTTCTGTAAAAATACCAGATGTTTAAAATATCACAAGTGTCCAGTGTAGGGTTCTCCTTTAGCAGCTGTAGCCAGTCAGCAGCCTGTCCATGTTGTCCACCCTCTCACACACACACACAGACACACACTAACAGCAGGCCATGTAGGAGGAGAACAGAGTGAAGGACACAGCACCTCCACACTTTTACTCCCCGCAGGTTCACCCAACACCACATGTGTAATATAAATGTGTGGGGGGTGAACAGAGTGAAGACACTGAAAATGTTCTTCACAGAAAATGAGCGAAGACCAAGAATCTGCGGTCTAAATAATAATAAATTGCCTCATTTTTTATTCTGGTGAACATTGAAAATGGGTCCCACAGACCCCAACACCACTCAAGGGTTATAATATAATATATAATAATAATAATCTTTATTTATAGAACACTTTTCATGCTGGTGGCAGCTCAAAGTGCTCTACAGAGAGGTGATAAAGCTTAACAGCAATAAATTATGAGTACTTATTTAAGATCATATAAGAAAATGACACAGATCAGATTAAAAAGATAAATTGCAAAGGGATGCAAAACGTTCTGCCTCAGTCTGACACCTACCCTGGGCATGGGGCAACAGCCCCACCCTCCGTCTGCAGTCTCACAGCACGAAGTCTGCACTGGGCACTCTGACACACCGTCAGCACACATAACAGCCCGGACAGGTTCTGCAGTCAGAGAGAGAGAGAGAGAGAGGAGAGAGAGAGAGAGAGAGAGAGAGAGAGAGATTCAGTAAACAAACTCACAAAACCACAGCTATTAAATCAAATAGCTCATAAATAGCTCATTAAAGTCTACTCGTAATATTTGTGTTACATGCTTATAATTCAGTTTAAAATCAGCATTTCCCCAACTCTCTTTATAACTTCGGCATAAACAGGCAGAGCTACTAAACTTCTGTAAGCTCAATAATCAGATATACACCGATCAGGCATAACATTATGACCTTGTTTCTACACTCATTGTCCATTTTATCAGCTCCACTTACTATATAGGTGCACTTTGTAGTTCTACAGTTACAGACTGTAGTCCATCTGTTTCTCTGCATACTTTGTTAGCCCCGTTTTACCCTGTTCTTCAGTGGTCAGGACCCCCATGGACCCTCACAGAGCAGCACAGAGCAGCGCTGCTGTGTCTGATCCACTTGTACAGCGCAACACACACTAACACACCACCACCACGTCAGTGTTACTGCAGTGCTGAGAATGATCCACCACCCAAACAGTACCTGCTCTGTGAGGGTCCATGGCTTATGTGCTTACACTAACGATGAATGATGCAGAAATGCAACAGTAATACTGAGTCACTGCTCGGGAGTTTACAATTAAAAGACCCAGCCATTCTGTGCTGAATCACATCACTATACATCACCTCTCTTCTCAATACATGCTGTGCAATATGTCATAACCTGCTACTGTAGTGACTCTCTCACTGTGCACTTTAGACTGTAAACACTGCTGCTACTCCTAGTTACGTTTATACTCACTGTGTTGCTTCTGCTTAATTTAAGTCTATTTTTATTTCTATTTTCGTTTCTGCCTAATATGCACTATGTGGACAAAAGTATGTGGACACCCCTCCTAATTATTAAGTTCAGGTGTTTCAGCCACACCCATTGGTAACAGGTGGATCAAGTTAAGCACATAGCCCTGCAGTCTCAATAGACAAACACTGGCAGTAGAATGAGTTGTACTGATGAGCTCAGTGACTTTAAACACAGCACTGTCATAGGATGCACACAAGCCTTAGGTCAAAATGCACAGTGACAAGTGTCGGATGGAGTGGTGTAAAGCGCCGCCACTGGACTCTGGAGCAGTGGAAACGGATTCTGTGGAGTGATGAATCACGCTTCTCTATCTGTCAGTCTGATGGACGAGTCTGGGTTTGGCGAATGCCAGGAGAACGTTACCTGCCTGACTGCACTGTGCCAGCTGTGAAGTTTGGTGGAGGAGGGATGATGATACAGGGCTGTTTTTCAGGGGTTGGTCTAGAACCCTTAGTTCCAGTGAAGGGAAATCTTAATGCTTCAGCAGAACAAGACATTTTGGACAATCGTTTGCTTCCAGCTTTGTGGGAACAGTTTGGGGAAGAACCTTTCCTGTTCCAGCATGACTGAGCCCCAGTGCACAAAGCAGCTCCATAAAGGCCTGGCTGGGTGAGTTTGGTGTGGAAGAACTTGACTGGCCCTCACAGAGCCCTGACCTCAACCCCATCAAACACCTTTGGGATGAACTAGAATGGAGACTGTGAGCCAGACCCTCTCGTCCAACATCAGTGTCTGACCTCACAAATGCTCTTCTGGATGAATGGACAGAAATTCCCACAGACTCTCCAACATCTTGTAGAAGCTTCCCAGAAGAGTGGAAGCTGTTAGAGCTGCAAAGGGGGACCAACTCCATATTAATACCTATGGATTTAGAATGGGACGTCATTGAAGCTCCTGTAGGTGTGATGTGTAGCTGTCCCAATACTTTCGTCCATATCACTCCATTGGCTGCCTGTTAAATTCCGTATAGATTACAAAATTCTTTTATTGACGTATAAAGCCCTACATGGGCTCGCTCCTGAGTACCTACAAGACCTTATTTCCCTTTACGAGCCACCACGATTACTCAGATCACAGAGTGCTGGCTTTTTAATAGTTCCCAGAATTCAGAAGGTTTCATCTGGGGGAAGAGCCTTTTCTTATAAAGCCCCCAAACTCTGGAATGATCTTCCAGAAAATGTTCGGGACTCAGACTCAGTCGCAATATTCAAATCTAGGCTGAAAACTCATTTGTTTAGTTTAGCTTTTGGTAGCTAATGTTTCCCCTTGGATAAAGGCAGCAGATCCAGGGGTCCATGGACGCAGGGAATTATAGTAAACTGAGACGCTGGTGCTGTCGTCCCGCCGCTCACATGCGATCACTCAGGTTTGTGGACGGTGGAGCGGAGGAATGCCAGATTGTTTCAGGGTGCTCCCGTGTCTGTGTGCCCTTTTGGTTCTCTCCTTTTAGTTAAGCTGCTATAGTCAGATCTGCCGGAGTCGTTAGCCACACTCTGGAAATGTTTTACATACTACTATACATACACCCATACAGAAATAAACTAACTCCATTTCCCTACCTTTCTTCCGAGAAAACGACTGCTCACCTGTCCGGCCGGACACTGCTGGATGATTGTTTGTAGAGCTCTCCGGCTACCCGCTTCAGACCAGTTACCCACAACCCAGTCACCGCCACCTGCCTTGGACTGGCTGCCCACTCTACACTGAAGTCTCCTAACTATTACTACTATTACTATTAATATTAGTAGAATAATAATTTTGTACGTAGTTTGACCAGAGGAGGATGGGTCCCCCCATGTGAGCCTTGGTTCCTCCCAAGGTTTCTTCCTCAACTGAGGGAGTTTTTCCTGGCTTGCTCACCTGGAGGATTTACATTTCATGTTGAAACTTTGTTCTAAACGGATTTCTGTGAAGCTGCTTTGTGACAACATCAGTTGTAAAAAGCGCTAAACAAATAAATTTGATTTGATTTGATTTGATAGTGTATGTAAGTTTATGTGCAGTTACATGTCTTGCTACTGTAACACTGCAATTTCCCTTCAGGATCAATATAAGTTTTATTTATCTGTTTATCATTCTACTTCCTCTCAGAGTTTACCATCGTCATGGTCTACATTCCACCCGGCGCTAATGCGAGGGAAGTGCTGAACAAACTCTATGGTCCTTACAGACTGCGCACCCTGCCCCCACCGGACTGCTCGGATCACATCTCTATTACGTTAATTCCAGCATACAAACCTCTGCTCAAGCACGCCAAGCCTGTTCCGAAACAGGTGAGGTCTTGATCTGAAAGGGGTGAGTAATCAGTTGTGTAGTGGTGGTTAGAATACACTGATCGTCATTTGTATTTATCGTTTTGTGCATGTATCGTCCTTTATGTCTCCTGTAATGTGATGCCGCTTTGTGATGCCACAAGACTTGACTTGACATGAATAATTCAAAGTACGCACAGAGTATTTCATAGTGTTTACCGAATAGTCAGTGCAGTTTATTGCAGGTGAAATATTTTCCTTTCAGCCTTTGAATACTGGCCATTTCTGATAGTGGAGAAACACTGTATAACGGCTTATAAATATAAGGATGTATGTCTGTTTTCCTCACCTTTCTTCTTGACGCAGGAGGTGCTGTCCACAGTGCACTCGTGATCGTTCGGACAGCAGTGTTTTCCGTCCATGCAGACGATGCCCTGGAAACAGAAAATCCATCAAAATCTGCCATTTGGCCTTCCTGCATAAACTGCTGCCAGACCACTTCCTAAATCAGTGTGTTTAACCCTGACACAACCTATTCTGCAAATTTTCTGCACACAGTTCCTTTAGATTCAATTACTAATTATAAGAAAATAGTAATTGTGGCAGTAAAGGTGTAAACAGTTTGGAAAGTTTCCAGTTGTAAAGTCGGGGAACTTAATAAACTCATCATTATGAATTAATTCTAGAGTGTAATAAATTTTCTGGTTCTCTGAACTACTTGTTACTTTCTACTGAGTGTATGTTTATTTATATTTATTCTAAAGTTATATAGTGTTTTTTACAGAGTAAGGAACATGCTTGTTACTGAGAAAACGTACTTGTGTGACAGGACAGCAGCTGTATCTTTCAAACAGCTTCAGACAGGAGAACTCGGCTGGGCAGGAGGTATTATCAGGGCAGATGATGTTATCCTTGCTGGCCACAGAAGAGCTGATCATTCTGAATGACTGAGAGAATATAAGACTTTATCAAGCTCAATACTTAGCGAGTAGTCATAAAGCTGCACTATGTAGGTTTTGGGGATTTGGAGACCCCTCTGGTGGAAATATGTAATTGCGTGTGAAAGAAAATTTTGTAACATGGGTTGCGCTTTGGCCCCCTTCCCCGAGCGGATGAATCTAATGATTGAAGGAGAATCCAAAGAGAACTCAGTCTAAACTTGGTGAAGGACGCGTCGTCTGAGGGTGTGAGTGAGTAACTAACCAGTGTCATCACATCTTCAGGGCAGACAGACAGACATACACATTCACACCTAGGGGCAATTCAGTATATCCAATTGGCCTGACTGCATGTCGTTGGACTGTGGGAGGAAACCGGAGAACCCAAAGGAAACCCATGCAGACACGGGGAGAACATGCAAACTCCACACAGTAAGGAGTCGAACCGAATCGAACCCAGGCTGTGAGGCGACAGCACTACCCACCGCGCTGACTGTTGAGTCAGTTTAATTGATTAGGTTCTTCTATAAAATTATACTACGCATATAATACGCAAGCTTTAGAACTTGAGTTCTCATACAGACCCTCAAGTTTGAAGTGACAGTTCAGCTAAAAATCAAATTTACCCTTGTCCCAAATGCAGTTCATCAGCTAAGACATGTTTGGCATCTAAAGTTTGCTTAATTGGTTTTTCATTGTAGCTATGGGGCTAACGTAGCTTACATCTTAACAATTAGCATTGTGCTAACTGCTAAAGCCGCAGTCACACTGAACTGTCACCTCGCTACTTTTGCTAGGGTGGAGCCTAGTATGGGCGATCCTGATGTAATGCTCGGAGGGAAAGTACAGTTTGTCAAAATGAACAGCCAACTGCCCCGTAAATTCACTTCTCTTTTCCCAGTCAAGTGCAAAGCTAATCTAAAACAGACTTGTTTACATAGTTTCTGACACTTAATAAGATTTCTGGACAAAACAATGCTTTGCACAAAGCCAATAAGTCCCATTCAGGTCTGCTAATGCCTGCCTTACACTAAACACCTTTTCAAGCGATTTCACTGCAACAGACAATTTACCAACGTTGGAATAAAATCACGAGAGTCCTGCTAGAGTTGCGTCACACTCGCGTCATCTCGTCATGCTTAATATTAGCGTAAGTCTTGGCTCATGCCAGTAGTGATGTGGCAGGGGCGGCGTGGGAGTGAGCAGGCGAGGACCAAGCATGCGGCACGACAGACAGACAGAGAAATCTCTGTAAAAAAAAGGCAAATCTGCTCTATTTTAATACATAATCACATTAAACTAAAAATTCACGTTGCTTCACTAGGCGCGGCCCTCCAAAGGGTAAACAATCATGACTGCCAACGAAGCGGGGGGTCCGTTTCATCTTCACCAGCATCACAGGAGCGATCATGACTCTTCACTGACTGACAGCTGGACTCATCACCCAGAATGTGTTCGATTTCACCGTAAAAAGGGCGCGGTCACTTCTTTGGTTCACATCCTCGGATTCCTTAAACGTCACTTTCAGTCTTTTAACTGTTCTTTGACGCTGCAGCCTCGTTCTCCTACAGCCACGTTCGGACATTTCTCTCAAAATCTCTTCGAACACGGAGGGGTTTGATGAGTCTCTTCTAGTTTTTTAGTACAGAAACATCAGCCTACATGTTTATGAGTCTCAGCAGCGCGAAATTATGACGAATGTGGAGCTGGATTGATGTTAAAGTCGCATGAATTCTGATCTGGCTGTTCAGACTGGGTCGCATTGCCGCAGATCGGATACGTGTTGGATTTCAGTACCACATATGAAAGCGTCTCAAATCGGAACTGAAAATGTCAGATTCAGTGTGTTTATCTGTTCACACTGACACACAGACACATCTGTGTCACGTATTTAAGAAAATATCAGATTCTACCTGCTTTTACCTGCTCTGTGTGAACAAAGCCTTGGTGTTGGTTAGTATACTTTTTCTCTGCCGTAAAGTGACGCAGCCAAACATCAGAAGGCATTTGGAGGTGACAAAAGTCCCTACACTGTGATCAAAAATTATGGAAACGTAAGAATTTTGTCTTTTGAATGATGTGGATTGTGTTTAATGTGCCATGAAATAAGCTAAAACGGGTCCATTTTGACCTCAGATTGACTTTAAGTTGGAAAGGAGTGAGAACTAACTTTCCAACTGCTTTGTTAACAGATAACAAGACTACACAACCGCATTTCTGAACCATATAAAACAGTGCAGTATGAAGTGAAAGCAGCCAAAGAGGAAGAGAAAGAAGAAACCGTGTAGTCGGATTGAGTTGATGCTGCAGTACATCACTGTCTGTGGTTTGATTTCGGTCTTACTTTAGCGAGGTCAGTCTTTTTGGCAGATATCCTCTCAGTCCAGGGCAGCGAGTGAGTCGAGTTTGTACACTTGGATTCTGCTGTTTGGCACAACATCCCCTCAGGACAGCAGTGCAGGTGGTCCTCACAACACTCTCCCTGCACACATGCACACATCTATGAGTGATCTCAACCAGTGACGATGCCTTAAAAGCAATTTTTATTGTTTTATAATTTTAAATTATAACCTGCTTCAAGAGCAGCTTTTCTCCTACTGCTGTAGGGTCACTAAACTCTTCTGATAAGTGTAAATAGAGTCGGACTGTAAGATTTCCAGCCTTTAGAATCCACAGATGAAATTACTGTGCAATTTTTCATGATTCTCCTGTATTAAGTCTTGTATATTGTGTACTGCACATGTATTACACTGTATGTTTATGTGTATTGTGCTACAACAGAGTTGAATTACATCTTATTGCACCGGATACAATTACCACCAACATATCTTGTGACAATAAAAAGAATCAATCAATTGTTTGGCTGCGAGAGGCGCTACAGTCATATGCATAAGTTTTTACACCTCTGGTTGGTCAAATTACGTGTTTTTCTTGATTTCTATGTGAAAATAAGTTAACACATCTTCTACTAATATTATTATTATTATTATTATTATTATTATATTACATTCATGCTAAGTGGAGCTGATACAATAGATGACGTGTGCAGATTCAAGCTAGGTGGACCTAATAAAGTGTGTAAAAACATTATTATTTATAATATGCAGGTCTCATCTTGCCTATACTTCATGTAAATCCAACAAGTTACAATTATAATGCATAATAATAAACACTTAGGAGGTGTTTATTTTAGTAATGCGTGCAAAATCTAATGATCAAGAATAAAATATCTGAAAAAGCTTCATAAAGCCTGTTTGTAGGTGAACATATAACTGTGACTATAATAACTGTAAGTATAGCTGCGCTGTATAAAACAGTGCATTTTAGAGTAGATATTCCAGCTACTTTCTATGATTCTACAGACAAACTACTGTAATTCCTATTTACAGAACAATGCAGAACTATATCCATTTTACCATCTTGGCTGCAAATATGTCTCAGTATGTGCTAAAGTACTAGTATAGGCTAAACATATAAACGAAAACACTGACTTGCTTTGCTCTGCTTTAAGCTTTAGCTCAGCTTTTCTCGCATCTCCAGCAGGAAACTTCAGCAAAAGTAGAATGAGGCTGAAGTCGCTTCTCATTTACCAGCTTCTCGTTCAAATTTTCCTGTTGCACCTTAAATGGTGCCTGAGGTGGCAGAATGTAACTGCGGCACCATTTAAGGTGGAACGGGACAATTCAAATGAAAAACTGACTTCAGTTTTGCGAGTGTTCGTCAGTTTCTCGTTGCAGATTAAACGTATCAGGAAACCAGCTGGAGTGATTATAAACACAAATAAGTCCATTCATTAACTCCAGAGTTTAAGACCATTTATTGTTAAACTGTGTTGAACGATCAGCAGAGCTTTATTTTACTGTAAAGGAGGATTATTTTATTTTCACCTACAAATCTAATTCTGCTGTGGAGCCACAACAGGACAGTAACAGAGCTGCATGTTGCCGACCCCTGGTCTAAGGAATACAGTAGATGACATCAGCTTTTCAGCTGTAATTGTTCACCTATTATTGACTTTGTAAAGCCCATAACTCGTCCCATTGAAAATAATATTATTTTACAGTTTATAGACAATCATAGAGGAAAAAAAAGTCACACAAGCCAATTACAAGCCAGGAGAAGCCAAGTGTGGTCTATCACACTTTCTTGATAACTCACTTTCCCTACATTTTGAATAGCAAAGCAAGTCAACGTGTAAGACAGTGTAGTAGCGCAGGGCGGAAAGCCTTATCAGCTCCTGTGAACATACGTGGACGTGTGCAGGAAGGACAGGTAATTACAACATATCTGATCCTTAGCTGAACTTATCTGACCACAGTTTACTCTGTCCCTTTGTGTCCACTCCACTACGGCTGTGCATTTCATGAATATATGACCACTTATCTGAGCTACTCCCTACTACATGGTGAGCAAAAGTAGCTTGCGCCCATCTGAGCTGCACCAAATCTATGTTTATGGCATTGTAATATGCTGCTATTCATATTACTGCCAATAGAATGTCCTGCACTTGCAGTCTGTTAAAGGGATAATCCTCCAACTTCTCAAATGTTTCGCATAATTTAATGGTTAAGATGTAAACAGAGTCGTTCAGAGTGGTTTGGTGTGAAACGCTCTGCTCTAGAGGAACTTACAGAGTCAGAACTGTTCACAGTGGTGGTGATAGGAACCAGACGTCCACCTCTAAAAGCTCCCTCACAGCAAGTCATTACAGGAAATAGTTATGAATACGCTGCCTGATGACTGAGACAGTGATATATAATACTTTTGCTTTTGCTTTAAGGTTTAGGTTTTGTGCTTTAAATACATTCATAGAGGAGAAGTACAGGCTATTTTACCATTAGTATTCAGTATATAAACTCAGAAGGCGCGTGTAGGTTCACTGGAGGTTTTGGATAGTATATATAATGGCTATATTTGTGTTGTAGATGCTGCAACCCGTTTCTCATCACCACCACTGTAAAAAAAATCAGAGTCTCTACAGAAAAGAGGTTTTTTTGCTATATTTTGACCTTAAAGTTCAGTGAAAAGGGCTTCATCTGTAAAGTGTTAATATTATACTCCTCTTTTCTCAACTTAAAATGCTGTATTTTGATTCCTTGAGGTCAGCCAGTAAACCTTGGGGGTAGATATAAGTCATATGCAAAAGTTTTGGCACCCCTGGTCAATTTGTTTATTAATTTTGATGATTTTCTACACGAACATCAGTACACATCCTCTACAGAGCGCACAGTTGTCTCCATTTTAATGCACGATTATTGTTTATTTGTTAAATGCGTCACATTGGAAAAGAAAAATAAAACATAATATGTGTGTTTTACCTATTCCAATATTTCAAACTCAGCAAATGAATAGAAATTGTGCAGAAAAATGCCATAATTTGAGTTTGAGTGAGTTAAATTTCACTCAGAAAATTAATAAAACGTGTCTTTTGGCTGGGGGTGTTTTTACTTTTGCATATGAATGTATGTGAACTGTACTTTAGGAAGGAGAACCTGACCCCTACGTTACTTCTTCTTTCTGACAGTGCTATCTTTTGCTTTCTACCGATTCTATCACTCTAGATATATATTCAAAATATATAACAATGTATTCCATTTACATCTTGATACAACAGTATATATCATTTCCAAAGGTGTCTATAATATGATGATCGTCCTGTGGTCGACTGACCTGATGGAAGGGGCAGCAGTTGTATTCTCCAGAGGACTGGACCTGGCAACACGTCTGCTGGTCCCCACACAGCTGCTGACTGGGACACTTTGAGCCGGCCACCAGGCTCAGCAAGGCCAAGCCTAACGTTAACCTCAGCATCTGCTCAAAGACAAAGAGGATGTTCAAGAAATATGAAAATGAGTTTTTTTGTTTGTTTTTAAATAGCACAGTGAAAATTCCCTTTTCAGGACAGTTCAAACCGCATCAGCCTGCCTTCCCTTATTTTGGGAGATTCACTTCCTCAAAGTTCTCAAATCACATGATTCAGAAGGATTTCAGTGTCGCCATTGTCCACATTCACTTTACTCCCTTAAAACACTTCTGCACTGCGCTTTCACTTCAGCCCCACCCAACCACACTTTTTTTAATGTGGAAAAAAACAGCTTTCATATCTCTTTATACAGGAGTGGTCTGATGGTGGCAGGGACACAGAGGTCGGTCTGATAAAAAGCTGATTCCTCTTTGCTTTGTGCCAAGCCTGCACACAATTATGAGGAAGATGAGTTCCTCCAGCAACCAGGAACTGGCTGTTTTTTGTCTGTTCCAACTTATTATAACTCAGAAAAACGAAACAGCATACTGTGAAAATATGAAGTATCATGATCAGTTGTATATCAGGCACACAGGTACCCACACGCCAAATACTGACCTATAGTGTTTATCCCAAGACATCTCAAGTCAGAGAGAAGAAAAACCTCACATTTCACGGAGCACAATCTGATTGGTCAACCCCATGAGTTATAAACAATTCTGACTGGTTCATTTCCATCTATTTCTATAGAAACCACCATAGGTTACCATCACGTTTGAGTCTCCTGCAGACAGTCAGAAACATAGCAGAGCAGTATACGCTTAAAAACGATGGTTCTTCAAGGGTTCCTTAGTAAAGACAATGGTTTTGTACAGAACCATTTAGCATGCTTAAGTGGCTCTTTGCATGGTGAAATGGTTCTTCAAACTGAAGAAGAATGTGTTGCATATGATCCTATATAGCACCAAAAAAAGCGGTTTTCTATTGTTACAAGCTTGACATCATAAACAATAGCAGAACCCTTTTTAGTTCTATATAGAAACATATGCAACATAATCTTCTTCAATCTGAAGAACAATTTTACCATGCAAAGAACAATTTAAGCATAGAAATGGTTCTCTGAGTGTTCATGGTTCCATATGGAAGCATTGTCTTCACTAAAGAACCCTCTGAGGAACCGTCTTTGTTAAGGGTGTAGCGCAACACTATTGCCAGCTCTGTGAAGTTAGCAGTGTCTCCGCACTGTTTATGTAGTGTCCATCCAATAATACATGGTAGAGCGAGGCAAGAACAGAGAAGGTGTGTAAGTGAGCTCACACATCTCTGACTTGCTGTGACAAACATGCCTACACTTGTGTTGTACAGTGAACTGTCCACATTACAAATAAATAACTGCGTTTCTGTGTTTCAGGATGTTAAAAAAAAAATTAAAATTTGAAATATGAAATATGAAGTATGAAATATATCACTGTTGTCGGAAAACAAAACCTCCAAAATGGTAACTTTACAGGAGAAGGAAAAAACATACATTACTTTTAATGTAAGTCAGTGGAAGCAGAATTTTTTCCAGTTAATTCTGGGCCGTTTCTTTTGGTCCATTCATCATGAAATTAGCATACAATGTAAAGGGCAACAGGCATTTTCAAATTACAGCAAAAACTGAAAAATGTCGAAAATGGAGTCACAAAGTTTTGTTCTGACAGCACTGATATATTCCTCTATATCTCCTCTATATATATGCACAGTCACCTCTCTCTCTCTCTCTCTCTCTCTATATATATATATATATATATATATATATATATATATATATATATATATTCAAAGCTTCAAAACTACTTAGTGATATAAACTATTTAGTTGACTTACTGTTAAATGCATCAGAAAAGTGGGTCTCCAGGAGCTCTTCTGGGCAAAATGACAAGCAATCTCTCCCACAAGCTCCTGTTATCCTTTAAAGAAATGCATATATTTTATATATATATATATATATATATATATATATATATATATATATATATATATTGCAGTATGCGGTTAGAAGCATATTGGCATTCAAACCACTGTTCAGGTTAAGATGAACTGCTACTGTTCTCCAAACCACTAGCAGTAAGTTAAAGCCAAACTGAGGCCCAAACACAGAAAATAAATAAGCACAGAGCATAAACACAGTTTTGGATGATAAATGAAGCGTGAGGTTCAGTGAGTCGGTCAAAAGTAAGTTTGCATAGTAACAGCTGATGCAGTGCGTTCATGTGTAGGCTTTTTAAAACTTTTTAGGAAGATGTAAATGGAGAGAAATGTTGATAACTAACAATATAAACGAGCACAGAGCATAAATCCAGCGCTGAGGCGATAAACGAGGCGTGTAGCTCAGGTTAGTGCACTGAGTGAGTGAAAACCGAGTTTGTATAGTAACAGATGATGCAGATGAAGCCTTCATGTGCTCATTAATACGCTTTTTGGAAGTCTGTACGTGTTAATTGAGGACACAGCCTGAATTCGACTACAAAACGGAGGAAATATGATGGTGCTCTTACCTCTCCTCACTCCTCCGTGGTCGCCGCAGAATATAAAATTCAAAGAGCTGCTATTACAGCCGGTATCTTCCTAAGCCCCGCCCCCTGCACTGGCCGCATGCTGATTGGCCCGCACGGCTGTCAGTCAAGCAGGTGAAGAGGCGGGATCTGACTGTGGTGCAGCTGTACAGACTTATTTTTCAAATACCAACATTTTTATTTTTCATTCTTCGTACATTTTTTTGAGAAAAATAGTCACCACATGTGTTTTATTTCCTTTTTTCTCTTCTTTTGTTAATACAGGTTTAATTTAATTCTGTAGGTTCTGCTGGACTGCTTAGAACCTCTCACTGAGGAGCTTTAGGATTAGCGTTTAGCATTTTATTTTAGACCAAAAGGATCCAAAACAGAGAATAACAAAGCCACGCTTATGTTTCTGTGCTCATAAAGGCATAGGTTCCACTTCAGTTCTGCAGAGAACTCAGCATATGAGCTTTTTTTGGTACAGGGAACGCTTTTTATTTTTATGATTGAAGTTGAATATGACACATAAATGTTCTAGACAAGCAGAACGTTTTTGAAGGAGCTGCGCAGCGAAGTGCTCCTGAAGATGTGGGGAGGCGAAGCAGCTGATATTCAAATTGGATCATATTTAAAGCAGAACAGCCACGGCAACAGTTCCAAAGGTCCACAGGCATAGATGACTATCTTTCTCCCTAAAGTAGAACTCCACCGAAATTCTGCATAAGTAGATGGTTAAGATGTAAACAGAGTCGTTCAGAGTGGTTTGCTGTGAAATGCTTCAATCTAGAGAAGCTTACCGAGTCAGAATTGGTCACAGTGGTGGTGATAGGAACCAGACGTCCACCTCTAAAAGCTCCCTCACAGAAAGTTACTACATGAAATGCTTATGAATTCACTGCCTGGTGTCTAAGACACTGTTTTATGATAGTTTTGAGAAGATTGTGGACAAAAATGAGTATGTAATGATCCATTCATGGTGGAGGGATACATGCAGGGTGTTGTGAGGCAAAACAGTGAAATAGCCCCCATTGAAAAAAGTTTTTTTCAGAGTTTCTACTATTTTACTATCATCAGCGTTACATATAAAAGCTCAGAAGACACATGCAGGTTCACTCAAACACTGAATTATGCAGAAATTATGAAAAATCAGTAGAATTACACTTTATGTCGAATCCTATATTTCTGACTGGACAGTGCACTATTTTGTAGAGCCCAGTTTGAGATTCAGTTTTGTAACTTAGAGCTAGAAAAGTTTTGATTCAG
Organism: Colossoma macropomum; assembly: GCF_904425465.1. NCBI lineage: Eukaryota > Metazoa > Chordata > Actinopteri > Characiformes > Serrasalmidae > Colossoma > Colossoma macropomum. Next base: position 33,065,019 of record NW_023494801.1, on the reverse strand, counting down.
TTTTGTGATATAACTTGAAACATGAAAACAACTAAATGTAGTCAATATGCCTAATATTTCACATTATGAGTTATTTAACACATTTGTAGAAATATTTTACTTGTTCTGAATCATTTTTATCTACAGAATTTATTTCATTGGCTGATAATAGATACAACCCACATTTCCAGAAAAGTTGGGATGCTGTGCAGAATGTAAAAAAAAACAATGCAGTGATGTGAAAATCCTTTAAACCCTATATTTAATTGAAATTAGGACAAAGACATCAAATCAAAAGTTGAAACTGAGAGAGCCAGCATTTAATTTAATGCCAGCAACTTCTTTCAAAAAAGCTGGGACGGGGGGCATGTTTACCACTGTACTGCATCACCTCTTCTTTTAACAACACTCTTGTTGCCAATTGTTTTCAGTGGTGACAGGTCTGGACTGCAGCCGGGCCAATTTAGCGCCGACTCTTTTATTAAAAAGCCATGCTGCTGTTATACTTGCAGAATGTGGTTTGTCACTGTCTTGCTAAAATAAGCAAGGCCTTCCCTGAAAAAGACATCAACTGGATGGCAGCATATGTTGCTCCAAGACCTGTAAATATCATTCAGCATTAATGGTGCCTTCAAAGATATGCAAGTCACCCATGCCAGGGCACTAATACACCCCCATACCATCACGGATCCAGGCTTTTGAACTGTGCACTGATAACAAGACAGATGGTCCCTCTCCTCTTTAGCTCAGAGGACACAGTGTCCATGATTTCCAAAAAGAATTTAAAATTTTGATTCATCGGACCACAGGGCACTTATTCATCTTGTCTTAGTCCATCTTAAATGAGCTCAGGCCCAGAGAAGGCGGCAGCATTTCTGGATCCTGTTTATATATGGTTTCTTCTTTGCGTTTTAGAGTCTGTGGATGCAGTGATGAACTGTGTTCACAGACAGTGGTTTTCAGAAGTGTTTCTGAGCTCATGCAGTGATTTCCACTACAAAATCATCTCTGTTTTTAATACAGTGCCGCCTGAGGGCCCAAAGATCATGGCCAGTGAATATTGGTTTCTATGGAGCTCCTACGGGGCCGTGGTTAAAAAAAAAGTTAATGACATTACGGTCCCTCGCAAATGTTTTGCATTCCCTCACAAAACATATGCTTGTCAGACAACAAGCAAATGTAGGACCAGAGGTGTCCAACCACATTGCCTACATTAGAGCGCTGTTTTTAGCATAGCTAACGTTAAAAGCTGTTTTCTCAGTTTGGCCAGTCTGTGCTGAGTTTACTCAGCAGTTGTTCTCTACAGTCTCTGTAAATGTAGCTTTTACTGTACGAGGACCCTCGACCTCAGTTTCAGTTTGAGTCACTAACAGCAGAATCATGTTTGATTTAGAGAAGCGACACGTCTTTATATTTCCATCCAAGATCAACGTAAAATTCAATGAGCTGCTTCGTGTCTGACCTTAAACAAAGCACAGCTTTTACAAACGAATGCAAAACATTTGCGAGGGAACACATATTAGATAATTATAGATAGATAATTTGATAGACAGACAGACAGACAGACAGATAGATACATAGATAGATAGACAGATAGATAGATAGACAGATAGATAGATAGATAGATAGATAGATAGATAGATAGACAGAAAGACAGATAGATAGATAGACAGACAGACAGACAGACAGACAGATAGAAAGATAGATAGATAGACAGACAGACAGACAGACAGACAGATAGATAGATAGATAGATAGATAGATAGAAAGACAGACAGACAGACAGACAGATAGATAGATAAATAGATAGACAGACAGACAGACAGACAGATAGATAGATAGAAAGATAGATAGATAGATAGATAGATAGACAGACAGACAGACAGATAGATATATAGATAGATAGATAGATAGATAGATAGAGAGACAGACAGACAGACAGACAGATAGATAGATAGATAGACGCCATAAGTTTCAGAGACGAGCTCTTCAACCACGCAGAGAACAATGCGCTCAGATAGTTCTTCACTGTTCTATGTATATCAGCTGCCTTTACTAAAGAACCCTTGGAGAACCAGTTTTGTCAGCTGCCCCTGAGCCGCGAATCTTCAGCGCTGTCGTTGTTTTGTTGTGTTTGTATTAAAGCGTATATTTACACTGTGTGCGGTTTGATGTCGGTGCAGGTTCGACCCGGGTCTAGAAAATCTGCTCTCTAGACAAATAAAATCAAAGCCACTTCCTCAGAGAGGAACACATGAATAATTAAACACCTCGGCGGTGACGTCACCGCAGCTGACCGCCCTCCCAGGTGCAGAAACGAAAGCGAAAGCGAGCAGCTCGCGCGGTCGCGGTGAGTCTCTGGTGTTTTTTGCTCTGTTTACCGAAAGCTGGGCTGTTTATTGGAGATAAAGAGGGGGGAGAGTTTAACGGTGTAAATCGGGGTAATGACGCTGTGGATGATCCGCTGAATTCGGTTCTATATGAAGAGCAAAGCGAGCCCGGGGCAGCGGTGAGAGTGTGAGTGGTCGAGGGGGGGGGGTGAAGATATGAAGTAGTGAAGTCGAAATACTGTTCCTCAGTACTGGTTAATGACCAGTGGTCAGTGTGTGGTGGGGTTCTGTCGTGTTCAGGGGCTTTAGGCTCGACTAAAAGCGTTTAGGTCCTATAGAATAACATCGTATAGCGAATATGCATTTGTCATTTCCTGTTCGGCCCATACTGTGCTGGGGGAACTTTCGCTTTCCAGCAGGCTGTTGATAAAGCCTCTCTGTGAGTCTCAGAGCGGTTTGGTGGTTCTAACTGCTCCTCTGTTGTCTCTTTTACAGGATTATATGCTGTCAGAAATGTCTTCTGATGAGGTAAAGGTCACAGCATGTTCTCTCCCCACATTATAAATCAGAATTTCATCATAAACAGTACTGTGCAAAAGTCTTAGACACCCAGAAACACTGTTAAAACCATTTAGCCTGGCAGTGAGTGTGTTTATGGCTGTAAACACCACACAACATTACACCCTTAAAAACGATGGCTCTTCAAGGGTTCTTTAGTAAAGAAAATGGTTCTAGATAGAACCGTGAACACTCAAAGAACCCTTTGCATGATTAAAGGGTTCTTTGCATTATGAACAGGTTCTTCAGACTGATGTGTTGTAGATGGTTCTTTATAGACCCTTTTTGAAAAGTGTTCTATATAGCACCAAAGAGGGTTCTATTATTTTCATGACATGTCAGGCTTGTTACAATAGAGGAACCCTTTTTGGTGCTATGTAGAACACTCTTCAAAAAGGCTCTATACAGAACCATCTACAGCACATTCTCCATCAATCTGAAGAACCATTTCATGATGCAAAGAACCCTTTAGGGAAATATTTCTTTAAAGCACTCTTTGATATGGTTCTATACAGAACCTTTTTGAAAAAGGGTTCTAAATAGTACCAAAAAGCATTCTTCTATTGTTAGAGGCTTGACACCGCAACATTAGAATAAATATTTTGGTTCTTTAGTAAAGAAAATGGTCCTGAATAGAATCATTAACACTCAGAGAACCCTATGCATGTATTTAAGGGTTCCTTGCATCATTAAAGGGTTCTTTAGATTGATGGAGAATGAGTTTGATATGTTTCTATATAGCACCAAACAGGGTTCTTCTATTGTTAGAGGCTTGACATCGTCACAGTAGAAGAACCCTTTTTGGTGCTATATAGAACCATTTTCAAAAAGGCTCTATACAGAACCATCTACAGCACATTCTCCATCAATCTGAAGAACCCTTTCATGATGCAAAGAACCCTTTAGGGAAATATTTCTTTAAAGCACTCTTTGATATGGTTCTATACAGAACCTTTTTGAAAAAGGGTTCTATATAGTACCAAAAAGCATTCTTCTATTGTTAGAGGCTTGACACCGTAACATTAGAAGAACCATTTTGGTTCTTTAGTAAAGAAAATGGTTCTGCATAGAACCGTGAACACTCAAATAACCCTTTGCATGAGTAAAGGCTTCTTTGCATCACTAAAGCGTTCTTCAGATTCATGGCAAATGTGTTGTAGATGGTTCTATATAGAACCTTTTTTGAAAAAGAGTTCTATATAGCACCAAAAAGCGTTCTTCTATTGTTAGAGGCTTGACATCGTCACAGTAGAAGAACCCTTTTTCAAAAAGGTTTTGTATAGAACCATCTACAACACATTCTACATCAATCTGAAGAACCCTTTAACGATGCAAAGAACCCTTAAATAATGCAAAGGGTTCTTTGAGTGTTCATGGTTCTATGTAGAACTATTTTCTTCACTAAAGAACCCTTGATGAACCATCATTTTAAGTGTGTAGTTGGTAGTTTGGTTCCAGATTTCTCCTGAATGCCTCCAGACATCATATGGAATTATTAAGTTCCGTCATCAGTATTATTTTACATAATGAAGCGTTGATTAGATAAAGCAGGTGCTGGATGATGGTCTTAAATAATACTGGGCTTCCTGGAGGAGAGCTTTAGAAACGGATAAACAAACACATGAATAATATTTGTATTTATTGTAATATTACAGATTTCCTGAGCAAATAAACTCTCACCACATGAATTACTCTTTAATTCCAATTTTCACAGGTGCTTAAAACCTTTGCACAGTACTGTATTTAACAATAGATCACGAGAGGGAGTGTGTTATCGTGATAACACACTCCTCGAGTGTTCTACTGCTTTTATACAACAGTTAAATAAATAAGGTAATAAATTAATAAACTGGGCCGTGAACGCGGCGTTTAATATGTTTTAATGTTCACAGTTCCTTCAACAAATTATAGTTCCTTAACGAGCAGCTCGTTGCTACGTCAGAGTAACGAACTCCGCCCACTCGCTGCACAGCCGGCAGTTCGTTCTCCAGCTCCACACAGACCAACTGACAGTTTGGGAACTTAGTGTCGTCTCATCTTCAGAGTCTGACCAAATGGGCTGTCGGTCCAATGTGATCTTAAAAGTGTCCATTTTCTGTTTGTGGCAAAGGAAGAAGTAAAAACGTTCAAATGGCTTGAGCCTCTCCTACAGCTGTCAAAGTTGCTTAGCAACGGCGTCTCAGTGGAGTGATACAGTGTTTGTAAAAAACCTGTGATGTTATGGTGAAATAACAGCACAGTTAGAACACCTCTCAACCAATCAGCTTGCGTGGCCGGAACTAACTGTTGTATAAAGATCAATCAGCCACAACATTATGACCACCTACTTGTTTCTATGCTCACTGTCCATTTTATCAGCTCCACTTACTATATAGGTGCACTTTGTAGTTCTACAGTTACAGACTGTAGTCCATCTGTTTCTCTGATACTTTGTTAGCCCCCCTTTTCCAGCTTGGAAATACAAGATTTTTGCTTATACCTGTACAAATAGTCTGGAACACTTACGCTCACGTCACCACTGTCATTTCAGGATTTCTCTATTGTAACTGGTGATGACTTAAAGCTTCAGAGAGTCCAAGAGAAGATTGAAAAGCTCAAGGTGCGTATTTCTTCCTAAGGCTGGAAAACAAACACATTTTTCATATAGTGTATAAATATTGTTACTGTTTTAGAACATATTGTTCACTCCCCTGCCCATACAGATATATATATATACGTTTCTACAGAAACGTCCACTTTTCTATCTCCCAATAGGAGTCACTGGTGTTACTGATCCTCATTGGTGTTACACATTAGAAAGGGAACACCAGAGACGTTTTTAATGAAAAATGCATTTTACAAAATAACTGCTACAGAACATCAAACCACATGTTGTCAATCATGGAAAATCCACTAAAATATGTAATTTAATCCATTTGTATTCTATTTATTTATTTCATTATATAATTTATAATATTTATTTGTCATTTCTTTTCTTTATGTCATTTAATTCATATATTTAATAGTCATGTATAGATTATTGCAGTTAAAATTGCAGAAAAACATTTGTTTACTTCAAAATATGACCTCAGCCTTTACACATGACTGTGAGGACGAGCTCTTCTGTGGTGCTTGGAATTCTATATTGAGATTGATTTAAAAAACAATATTGCTAAATTGATGACTCAAGAAGGTGTAATTGTTAAAATAACATTGTTTTAAAATATTTTATATATATTTATATATTTTAAAATATAAATAAATTGTAACCCTAACATGGTTTTTAAGTGTAATATATCTGTAAATGTTAGTGACATAAAAATGGACGTTTCTCTAGAATAACCCTAGAATGATATATATATATACATATATATATACATATACACACACACACACATATATCTACCTGTTCAGCCTACTGCACTGCAAAAAATGATATCTTATGAGTGTAAGTGAGTGTAAACATCTTAAATGTATATATCTAATATTTCTCATTACGTGACTGTTGTAATAATATTGTGGGGTTATTTAACTTTAACATTTTTACTTGTTTTTAAGCTGTTTTATCTTACAAAATTGTCGTATTCTGTTGGCAGATCATGTTAGTTTTTAGCATTATTTTTTGAAATGAGCAAAATTATCTTCATTATTTCTCAAAATAAGTAAAACAATCTGCCAATGGAATAAGACACTTTCACTAGATAAAATCACTTAAAACAAGGAAAATTGTACAGAAACAAGTGGAAAAAATCTTATAATATTCAGTTTTATAATGAGAATTATTAGATTTATTGACTATGTTTAAGACGTTTTCACTTGTTAAGATAATTCTAAGGGATTAAGAGAGGTTTGGAAAATGGTCGTGTAGAATTAATTTTGGTGCATAAACTCACACAAATGTTATAAGTAGGGGAAAAAAAATGAAAAACAACTGAAACGTACGCTATTGACGTTTAAATGTAAATAACCTTAAGATTCAGCACTTAATATTCATATTATTCACATAATTTTTCACCACCCATTAAGCACAGGCCTTCAGAGAAAAAGAACATGAGAGCTGTTTCTAAATCCACAGGCGGATCATGACGCCCTGCTGAAAGACCAGAAGCTACTCTTGGACGCCAGGAACAGCAATGTCCAGTTTACTCAGGAGTTCCAGCTGCGAGCTGAGAACCTCAGAAAGAACCTGGAGGAGGAGAAGCTCAAAAAGGCCGAGGCAGAGAAGAAGGAGCAGGTCAGAATTTAAACACAGTTTTAACAGGTTACAAAAAACTATATATTTTTTCATTTTGGTGTGGACAAAAATGTGTCCATATTCTTTGGGACATTTTTGCCTTACATACCTTGCATGTACCTCTCCACACTGAATGGGTTTAAAATACGTTTTAAGCCAAAATCTTCGCAAAAGTATCATGAAACAATGTTTCAGACATCAAGCAGTGAATTCAGAACAATGTCATGTAATAGCTTTCTGTGAGGGAGCTCCATGTAGACACCTCAGTCAGAATAGTCTAGTCTGATTGAGGCCATTCAGAATACAGTTTCTATCCGACTGATCGAGGTGGGTAATCCTGTAAATAATCCGTTAAATAGAAGAATAATATCTGTGTAAACGCCTGTATCTGATTACATTCCCTATCAGAAAGTTTAAGTCCGTTCTGATCATGTTCGTCACGTCATAGTGAAAGTTTATACCGTTCAACATGGCGGAGCAGAAACTGGTCTGCAGAGGAGACGAAGTTTATGCTGTGATCTTTAAAAGGCGATGGTGGGACGGACGTCCAGCTTATGTTCCCCTTTATATACGTGACCTCTAGTCTTTACACAAGCTTGCCATTCTTGGCTTTGTTTACATTAAACCACACAGACTGTTTTCAGAATAAGATTTATTGCTCTAGAAAGAAAAATTAATTAAAATTAATTTATATATATATATGAATGTGACTGGCTTTTAAGGGGTGGACGTCTGGTTCCTATCACCACCACAACAATTTTGCAGATTTTGGTAGAATTTTGGCAGAATTCCCATTTAGCCCTCATGTTTTATTCACATTTAAGAACTCATGATTCATCATTGTTTATGTTTTAAGCCTTTAATTATGCAGAAATTTTGAAAGTCAGTGGAATTCTCCTTTAAGATAAATCACAGGTGCAGAAAGCATTTTAGTAGTTTTCACAAGGGGAAATGAGCCCAATAAAACAAGAAAACACAAATAAATAAAACAAAAAACAAGCTTTATCTGTTTTACAACAACAACTTGACAGAGAAACAGCACAAAGTCTCAGTGCTGATGGACGAGACGTTTATGGGACACAGATAACACATAAAATAAACCAAAAAAGCAACAACAACAAAACTACAAACACACTGAATCCTAAACCAACTCAGAGCTGTTTACTTCGTCTGAAACTGATAGTTACCTTCATTGCAAGGCATGCTGGGAAGCCACACAGACCACATCAAACCGTATGTATATGGTATGTTCTAGAACAGAGTGATGTGTGATTTACAGTAAGAAGACTCTGTGCTGATTGTCTTTACATAAGAGATTATAGAGAGTGTGATATAATGAAGGAGGACATTCTTGTAATTAAAGGTGCCTTAAAGGATTTTTCTCACTATCACTCACAGTTACAGAGTCAGCTTTGCTGCTTTTGAGAAACATATAAAAATATATATTATTAATTTCGCATTTGTTGAAAATTGTCATGCATCTAATTTATCAATCATTATATTTCATTGTATTTCATTCAATTTCTGTATTTGTACATTACATATGCAAAAGTTGGGACGCCCCTGGTCGAATGAATCAAATAGTTTTGAAGTTTTTCGAAGTGAAAATATGAGTATATATGAGTCTAATATATAAAATATGAATGAACACATTCTCTGCAGAGAGCACACTTTAGTCAGACATTATTCTGAAAATCGTAGCGCAGAATTTCTATTTATTTAGAGTTTTAAATTAGAGTTTAACGTTTAGGAAAAAAAAAAACTATAAAAAAAAAGCCGTAACTTTTGCACAGGCCCAGTTTTCTGCTTTTTCTGCTGAGAATATCAAAAAAACATGTAACAAGGGGTGCCCAAACTTTTGCATACGACTGTATCTCGTCTTTCTGCTTTTAAATGTAGTATTTTAATTCTAAAGCACTTTGATCTGATATATGTATCAATGCTTTATGAATAAAGTCATCATTGTCATTATCATTATTATTGTTATTGTTAATATTATGTAGAATAACCGTATTGTTTTAAAGAAATGTTTGTAAATGAGGTGCGAGTGTGAAGAACTTTAAAGAACCTCCACATAATGTAAAGGTTCTAAACCAATACAAGGTTGTTCCTAGAAATAGAACCAAACCAAGACCTGTTCAGGAACCTTTATTTCTAAGATTACAGTGTCAGTGTTAATAATCTTTATAATAAATGACTCCTAAGCTCTTGTTTTCCTCCGTGTAGGAGAAGCTGGAGGATCTAAAGCAGGAGAACGAAAGGCTGGAGATGGAGCTCAGGAGTGTGGACCAGAAACTGAAGGATTTGGAGGAAACCAATCAGAGCCTGAGGCAGCAGACTGAGGTTTGGAGTTAATGCAGCTCAATAAGACAGAGCAGCCTGTGTTTTGAACCCCTTAAAGGGCCAGAGCCCACCAGCAGGCCCACAGGTTTATTCCACACTTCTATAATCTAAGAATAGCTCAGCCAGTTTGCATTGAGTCCCTGTAGTTACTGAATAATAAGCCTCAGTGTGTAATAAGCCTGGGATTTAAAGGAGTTACTCATTGTTTATTATGTTTATAGAGGGAAGAGGCCCACTGAGGTCTCATTCACTTCAAAATGGCTTTGAATATTAAATAGTGATCATTTTTAGGTGTGCAGTAGGAGTCTGTAACCTAACAATGATTCAAACCCACTACGATTCTTTAGAAAATGATTCAGTGCGTCCTGGAATCTCAAATTTCACCAAGATTCAGTCATTTTGGTTTGATTCAGAATCATTATAAAATAGACTGTTTATACAGTGACAGAATATTTGTTTATTGTTATTTGTTTCATTTATAGACAATAACAACAATATACTGAGGATTTTATGCTTTTACATTTGAAAATAGCCCATGAGTTTGAGCACAAACTTCATCAAATATTACTATAATCAGTGATAATCATTTCTGAGGTGAAACTTTCATGCAACTAGTTTTAGAGTTGCATGCAATTTCATTTCTGTGCAACTTGACAGTTACACAAAGCAATTAAAAAACAGTTGCATGCAACACATTCGATTACTCCACTAGTTAGCCAAATTAGCAGCTATATCTTTGAACATGGTTCTTGCTATATAAAATCATGGTGTTATTTACATTTGTATATTTGCAGCATTTTTATTGTCCTTATGTATTTTTCCAGCTGTCCTTGCCTCTATTGTTTTTTTAATAATATCTATGTTTTTACTAAATATTCGAGTTCTTAATCAGTTCTGTGTATTAAGCCTTTGAAAATCAATGTTTAAGTAGTCATTGCGGTCAAGAGAGGAGAAAATGAATAGTCTAGCTACATAGATCACAAAAACAGCAGCTAAAAAAGAACCAATGTTGCACAAGCAGCTGTTTAAACTGCTATTAGCGTAAGCTGGCTAGTTAACGCAGCTTGTAACATAAATGTTTGTTTCAAGAAACTTGTTTGTTTGGAGTTATGATTCATAAAACTGACAAAATAAATATTTATCGACCTTGCATAAAATCAAACAGGAAGATCTCTTTTTTAACCATTCAGTAACCCATTTTTGTTGTATTTTCTTGTCCATAGATCTCTGGTGAAATCAATAGTTTGAAATGATGTTTGACATGATCATGGGATGCGTTATCTGCATTTTGATTGGCTGTTTCACAAAACTTGTTTCACAAAGTTGAGACGCTTGCAACTCTTGCGGCTGAGTTTCAAACAAGTTGTTTTACATTATGCAACTCAAGTGCAACTTAGTTTCATGTAGGTTTCAAGCAACAAAAGTTGCATGTAAGTTTCAGCGTGTAAAGCCAGCCCAGGATGAATTCAATTGTAAGATTACTTCAATTATGATCATCTAATAGTCCAGAATCAATGCAGCTGAACTGCCATGATGCATTCTGATGGGTTTTGAGAAGTAACAGGCCCTGTGAAACTAACGAAGCTGAATGATTGGCTGTTCAGGTGTCCACTGCAGTGCCGGAGAAGAAGGTCGTATTTAACGGAGAGACGGCTAATGGAGCTCATGCTTCGGGTTTCGATTTGAAACCCCACATTGTGTATCCGATGGAGGGGGGCACTGCGCTCATCACCTTTGAGGATGAAGAAGGTTTGAGAAGTTTACTGATGTCCTCAGTGCAGAGTGTGGAGTCTTTACACCACTCATGATACAAAATGAATGTCGTTTCGTGAAAATAGACGCCCTTTGTCTATATTTCTATAATAACAGATATTATTGGTTAAGAGTCTCTTACCCCGCCCACCGTTGCACAGTGACGTAATTAAAAATCAGAAGACTTTTTAGAGGCGGGGCTAAAGTCATTACATTTTGATGAAAGATTATGACAAAACAAGAGTTTTGTCTTTTAACTAAGATGGTCTTTTAAACTAAGACGGTCAAAAAGGCCATTTATGTTTTCAGGTTGACTTTGAAATTGTTCATGTAAAGAATTCAACAAAATAACTAAATAATTAATAATTATGAGAATTAAGTACATTTTAAGTCAAGTTTGTACTTTTAACTGTTGCAGAAATACAGAAGATTTTAGTGCTTGTCTGAGTAATGTTTTACCGACACTTAAAAAAAAAATTCTTTGCTTGATGCTGTAGAAGAACCATTTCTGATACACTTAAGAACTTTTCAAAAAGAATCAGTTCTGTAAATGAGATGTGGATGAATGTGAAAGTGAAGAACCTTTATAAAGCTTATCGCCACATAATGTATAGAATCTAGAAAGAACTGTTAAACTCGTAAAGAACCTTTACCAGAGCTGGTTTATGAGGAGACTGGCCGCTTCCTATTTCCCCTGTTATATCAAAAATATGGCAGCAAAACAGCAGAGGGCGCCCGCGAGGGAGTCCTCAATGAATGGGAGTAAATGAAGCTAAACGGCTAAAAAAGGGTTTAAAATAGTTTCTAATCACTCGCCCAGAATGTTACTTTACTTTCAGAAAGTGAAGGACGTATTTCACTAAAAAAGAAAAGAAAACTCACCGGTATGTTTCCATTTTTCTACAGCAAACAGGTTTTAGGCAGCAGGACACTAACATAACTGCTACTGAGTGCTGATTGGTTAGCATTACTGCTACTTAGTGCTGATTGGATGGTGGGTGGAGAAGCTCATTGGCTGTTCGCCCTCACTGACATCATGAACGTACACGAGGCACTGTTTTAAACTCCTATAACTCGAGTTTAAAAGCTCTTAAAAATATAACAGCAGTGTTAAAATGTTTTGTGCTGCTCTGTGTTCAGGATATGAATGTATTCTTTTTATATTAAAAATGTTTAAGCATTTATAAACCACGATTTTACTCAAATGCTCCATCTTAACCGTTCATTTTGGACTTGCTCGGGAGCGCCCTCTAGTGTTTCAGAAACCCGGAAGAATTACAGAGTGGAAATTCTGTTTGGCCAGATGTTTGGAAGCAACACTAATGTACTGTGAAGAAGGCTTTGCCCATAGACTACACCGCAGTACTAGTGCAATTAATGTAGGCCAATAAATGTGTGGTGATGGTTGTTCGCAAACTCACGTCATTAGATATTTCTGAATAATATATTTATAATATCTTTATAAATAATTTAAAAACAGTCACTGCTTGCTTCCACACTTGAAGAGCATTGCTTTGTGTTCTTGTCTAATCTTCTGTGTCCCTCTTTTCCTCCTCAGTGGCTGAAAAGATCCTGGCTCTAAAGGAGCACGAGGTGATACTGGGTGACTGCAAAATTGTCGTGCAGGCCGAGCCGGTGCGCTTCCTGGTGCCTGATGTGGTGGAGGTACTGCAGCGTCTCCTGTAACCTCAATGAGTCTGTGGCTTTGTGTTTTTGTTTGGTTGATCAGTTAACCTGTAGAAATCTGGAGTTACCATAGCATGACTAGTAACCACCTGGGATTCCACAGCAATGGCTAGGCAGTGCATTTGCAACCCCTGGGATACCATAGCAACAACCTAGCAACACCTTAGCAACCACCTAGAATAACATAGCAATGGATGAAGAACACATTAGCAGCGACCTAGGATGCAATAGCAATGGCCTAGCAATACCTTAGCAACCATATGAGACAACATAGCAGCACCTTAGCAACCACCAGGGATACCATAGCTACAATCTAGCAAGACATTAGTAATCACCTGGGATTTCATAGCAACAGCCTAGCAAGACCTTAGCAGCTACCTGAGATACAATAGCAATGACCTAGCAAGACCTTAGCAACCACCTGAAATAACATAGCAGCACCTTAGCAATCACCTGAGATAACGTAGCAGCACCTTAGCAACCACCTGGGATACCACATCAACAGCCTAGCAAGACCTTAGCAATCACTTGGGATTTCATAGCAATGGCCTAGCAACAGCTTAGCAAGAGATGCACCTGAGATACAATAGCAGAGCCCTAGCAATGCCTAGCAACCACATGCAACACCATAGCATGGCCTAGCAACCACCACCTTAGCAACCACCTGGGATACTATAGCAACAGCCTAGCACCTTCTTTTGCAACCACCTGGAATGTCATAAGCAATGGCTAAGCAACACATTAGCAACCACCTGAGATACAATAGAAATGACCTAGCAAGACCCTAGCAACCACCTGAGATGACATAGCAGCACCTTAGCAACCACCTGGAATACCATAGCAACAGCCTAGCAGCACATTAGCAACCACTTGGGATAGAGCAATTGGGATCGATTTACATTCTGTGCTTTCGGATTTTTTTGTCTTTGTTTCGATGTCAAAAAATGCCAAAAAGTAGACATTTTAAAAATACTGTTCATACAACAATCATAATAAAATATCTCCTCTTCCACCTTTAAACGTGCTGTGGATCGAAAGTTCTGCAGTTATCACAGTTTATCTGCTTGTTTCAGTGAGCGGTGAGTGAGAAATGTAGGAAGAGGTGTTGTGAGGTGTAAACACTATGGGGGACCTCGCAGGGTTAACGGTGTACATTTGACTCTCTCTGGTTCAGATGGACACTCAGGTTTGCCCGCGCCGCATCCTCGTCTCCAACCTGCCCAACAAAGAGAGCAAGGAACGGATCCTGGATAAGCTGGAGATTCATTTCTCCAAAAGCAAGAACGGGGGCGGGGAGGTGGATGAGATCGACATGCTGGAGGACTCTGGAAACGTGGTCATCACCTTCGTAGACAGCAACAGTGCGTACACTATATATATAGTTATGTAACTGAAAAATAAAATTCTTTACTTTTTTAACTAAAAAATCCAAATAACATAAAAAGCTTGGTGTATTGTACACTATATGGCCACAAGTATTGATATGGATATTAAGTAATTATTGAGTTCAAGTGTTTCAGCCACTTATTGCTAACAGGTGGAGAAAATCAAGCACATAGCCCTGCAGTCTCCATAGACAAATATTGGCAGTAAAGGGTTGTACTCATGAGCTCAGTGACTTTAAGGGTGGTGCTGTCATAGGATGCCACCCTTGCCAGGTTATGAAATTGCTGTCCTGCTAGATCTGCCCTAGTCAACTGTAAGTGCTATTGTTGTAAAATGGAAGCGCCCATGATCAACAACAGCTTAGCCTCCCAAACAGTAGACCATGCAAACTCACCCTCAACCCCATATCATCATCCCTCCTCCACCAAACTTTACAGCTGGCACAGTGCAGTCAGGCAGGTAATGTTCTCCTGGCATTCACCAAACCCAGACTCGTCCATCAGACTGACAGATAGAGAAGCTGATTCATCACTCCACAGAATGCGTTTCCACTGCTCCAGAGTCCAGTGGCGGCGCTTTACACCACTCCAGCCGACACTTGGCATTGAGCATTTTGATCCTAGACTTGTGTGCAGCTGCTCAGCCATGGAAACCCATTTCATGAAGCTCCTAATGTGCAGTTCTTTTGCTGATGTTGCTTCCAGAGGCGGTTTGGTCCTCTTTAGTGATTCAACAGAGGATAGGCACTGTGCGCTTCAGCACTCAGCAGCCCGACTCTGTGAGCTTGCGTGGTCTACCACTTCGTGGCTGAGCTGTTTTTGCTCCTAGATGCTTCCATTTCACAACAATAGCACTTACAGTTGTCTGGGGCAGATCTAGCAGGACAGCAATCTCACAAACTGACTTGCATCCTATAACAGTGCCGTGTTTAAAGTCACTGAGCTCATCAGTGCGACCCTCTACTGCCAGTGTTCGTCTATTGAGACTGCAAGGCTGTGTGCCTAATTTTATCCACCTGTTAGCAATGGGTGTGGCTGAAACACCTAAACTCAATGATTAGGAGGGGTATCCCAATACTTTTGGCCATATAGTGTAGGTGTGATGGTCAGGTGTCCACATTCTTTTGTCCATATAATGAATCTATATTCCAGTTGCTCCAGTTACATCTGAGTATTCAGTGTATTTCTAAAAATATTGTACTGCAGGCCCCCTAGTGGCCATTCTGCTGCTGGAATGGAAATCGACTTGTTAATTTTAATTAATATAGTCAAATAAAACATGTTTTCCCCTGTAACCCTATCAGATGAACTCTCTGTGTGTGAAATGTTGTGAGAACCCTATTAGAAAATAGAAAAACTATTCACACGTCTCCAAAAAGATAAAACTGACAACTGCAGCTTTCTTCATATCAAACAATCCCGTAAAGCTAAAGTACCCGTAAAATCCCGAAACAGAATTCTATTTTATGTCTACTACAGGAACGGGTTAAACGATTTCCTACAGGTTCATAACTGAATAGTCCCTCTATGTTAATGTGGGCTTGTTTCAGGTTCCCAGGTGGTTTAGCAGGTTTGCATCTAAAACACAATCTTTTTCTCTTCCTCTCATTAGTTGCCAAAGGCCTTACAGATAAACAGACTCACGAGGTGGAGATGGAAAGAGGAAAGAAGCACAAAGTGAAGGTCACCCCCTTCCTCAACGGCGACATCACGCTTCTCCAGGTGAGAGACGGTCCTGTATCTGACCACATACCTCGTTTAGTGTTCTTTCCTCTTGAAGGGCAGCGACATCCTCAGTTTTATTACAGTTTGAATGAAGTACCGCAGGTGCCACATCACGAAACAGCTGGAATGCACGCTGATCATCAAAACCCTGGGCCTCATTCTCCAATATCTTCCTGAGTTTGTTCTTAAATGTATTCTTGATAAAGATCCTAAGAAAAAGTCTACGTCAGATTCATGACATGTTCTTAAACCACAGAACTGTTCTCACCTTTGTGCTCTTGAGTGAGTGTAGATTCTGTTCTTACCTAAGAACGAATCCCAAATAAGAAAACACTGGTAAATGTCAGAATCTTCGTGAAAACTGCGTAAGTGGATTTAAGAAGATATTTCTTCTTAAGAACGGTTGGTGAATGAGTCCCATTGTTTTCAGTACAGGGCAGCACGGTGGCGGAGTGGGTAGCGCTGTTGCCTCACAGCGAGAATAACCTGGGTTCGATTCCCGGCCGGGCGACCAGGGCACTTTCTGTGTGGAGTTTGCATGTCCTCCCCGTGTCTGCGTGGGTTTCCTCCCACAGTCCAAAAACATGCAGTTAAGCTAATTGGACACGCTAAATTGCCCCTAGGTGTGAATGTGTCTGTCTGCCCTGGGATGGACTGGTGACCTGTCCAGGGTGTATCCTGCCTTCCGCCCAATGACAGCTGGGATTGGCTCCAGCACCCCACCGTGACCCAGAAGGATAAGCGGTTTAGATGATGTATGTATGTATGTATGTTTTCAGTACAAGTGAGCTTGTTGTCTTTGTGTGTTTACAATAACTTAAAGGAGTAGTTTGGCAAAAATGAATTTCCACTTACCTCACATATAGTTGATTGGCTGAGGAACATCTAACCCTAGAGTCCAAATTTGGACAACAGCAAGAACATTGGGCCTCATTCACCAACCATTCGGAAGAAGAAATTTGTCCTTAAAACCCACTTAAGCAGCTTTTACGAAGACTGTGACTTTTACCAATGTTGCCATATCTGGGATTTGTTCTTAGGTAAGAACAGAATCACTCAAGAGCACAAAGGTGTGAAGAGTTCTGCGCTTTAAAAACACGTCACAAACCTGACGGAGACTTTTTTCATAGGATCTTTCTCAAAAACACATTTAAGAACAAACTCAGGAAGATGTTGGAGAATGAGGCCCATTCAGATGCCAAAAGGTGTTCCCAAACTTTTGACTGGCAGGGCGTACGTCTTTTACATTCACATCTTTGACCTCTCTGTCGTCTTCAGACTCGTAACGTGGTCTGCGACAAGACGGTGCTCCTGACGGGAATCCCCACTGTAATGGATCAGGACAACCTGCAGGACCTGCTGGAGATTCACTTCCAGAAGACCGCCAACAGCGGAGGAGAAGTGGACGCCATCATCTACAACCCTGAGGGCCAGAAGACTCTGGCCGTGTTTGAACAGGATTCTTCTGAAGACGAGCAGAACCAGTGAGAGTGACCGGTGCAGCCTGACCGCAGCCAAACTGTGACAATCTCGATATATGCTGTCATTATTTAGCAATATGGCTCAGTTCAGGTTTTTGCTGCTAATATAAGATTGAGGAAGATGATGGATAATTTTGTGATGATTTTATCCAATTATGCAAAAGTTTAGACGCACCTGTCCAGTGACGCTGTTATTGATTTTTATAAGTGAAAATAAGTGACAGATTCTCTACAGAGAACACACTTCTGCACATTTTAAGATACAATAACTTTTTATTTGTTAAAATATATTCAATTTGGCAGTTTTGGCACTATTATTTGGCACATTATATATTATTAGATTTTATGTTTTAATTTTTAATATGTTAAACTGAAATCGTGCACTAAAATTTGCAGAAACACATCATATTTAAGGCCGGTTCACTGTAGAGGACGAGTCAACTTATTTTCACTTATTTCATCAACAACACGTAATTTGTGAATAATATTATATCTTATTTTATCACCCAGACTTTGTGTCAATCTTAATCGAACCCACACTCATATTCAGATGGTGCTGAAGGCCGTCAGGTGTGGTTAAGCTAGGCTAACGCTGGAGGAAGGTAAATCTCCTGGAGTAGGGTTTTCTGTTCTAAATGTTTAGCGGGTGTTTTGAGATGGATGCTGTAATTTTGTGCTCTCCAGCAGTTCACCACAGTGAGTGCGTTTACATGCACTCAGTAATCCAATCATAATCGGATTTCTGCAGTTATCTGATTATTCAAATGGTCATGTAAACAGCGCACACTGATTTCTTAAATCAGAGTGAGGTCTAGAAATGCGATTAAGAAATCAGATAAAGAGGCTGGATTTTAGCTCAGTAATCAGATTTCTCAGTGCATGTGAACTCTTACTCTGATTTCTTTCGGATTTCTCAGTCTGAGCATGTGTGAAAACAGACGGTGGTACTGGAAATAAGCGAGCAGCGTCGCCACGAGACGCAGCAAAACACTTTTGGAACAACGCTGAATCCAAATACATGCTTGATAAATGAAGGATTTAAATATTCTCCATCTTCTAGATGATGTTTGTTCATATTTTCAGGTAAAGTGGCGCGATGTTTACAAAGACGCGGCGTGAAGTCCGAGTTTAACATTATGTTTACGTCACGCTTTCCTCTGTGAGTTTATTGGCTGGTTGTAAAGCAGAAATCTGATTACTGTCTGACTCATGTACACCCAGAGTTTCCCCATTATCTGATTACTCAAGAGCATGTTTACTTGTTGATCGGATTACTGACAAAGTGATCATGTAGTTATCAGATTATTAAGTGCATGTGAAACGCACTCACTGTTTTCCCTGCTTTGACATGTCTCACGCTGATTATTAAGCCTCAGTGGGCTGAACCAGATCATGGAAAAGTCTTGACCACGCAGTAAACAAGCCTGAAGTTTGGAGAAATCCGTTGTTGGTGAACTTTAATTCATTTTGGTGATGTTTTGCAGGTGTTTGGGGAGAAAGGACTCATTTATATATGCACTGTTTAGCTGTTTTGTTTATTTTGCATCGTTCTCTCTTAGGAATTCATCATGAATGCAAACATAAGGACTTGCACAGGGACATGGGAGCTGACTTTAAAGCCAAAATAAATATAGAAATATAATGGAAGTTTATAAAACAAGCCAGTCATATTCACATTCATATGCACTGTCAATCCATATCTTCAAAATATATTCGTTTCCCTTCTAGAGCAATAAAGTCTTATTTTCAAAAAGAGTCTGATTTAATTTGAACAAATATGGCAAGCTTGTGTGAAGATGAGAGGTCACATATTTAAAGGGGAATTCCAACGATTTTTCAAAATTTCTGCATAATTGAAAGGTTAAGATGTAAACAGAGTCGTTCAGAGTGGTTTGGTGTGAAACGCTCTGTTCTAGAGAAACTTACCGAGTCAGAACTGTTCACAGTGGTGGTGATAGGAACCAGACGTCCACCTCTAAAAGCTCCCTCACAGCAAGTTATTACATGAAATGGTTATGAATTCACTGACTGATGACTGAGACACTGTTTTATAATAGGTTTTTTTAGAATGTTGTGGCCTATGTATATAAATAAATATCATCTCCTTGTATCTCCAAAATGGTAACTTTACAGGAGAAGGAAAAAACCTACTTTAATGTAAGTCAATGGAACCAGAATTTTTTCCAAGTAATTTTGGGCCGTTTCTTTTGGTCCATTCATCATGAAATTTACACACAACGCAAAGAGCAACAGGCATTTTTCAAATTATGTCAAAAAGGGAGATAAAAGGTTTTGTCGCAACAGCGGCGATATATTTTTTTAGTCAAACATTCTAAGGGCTAAGGGCTAAGTGGTAGGGCCAAGGGGTGAAATGAAATTGGAAGCTATTTGGGTGACTATTGATTTTTAGTGCTTGTTTTCAGTGTTAGCCTCATGACTCCAGTACTAAACTTAAGAAGCAAAATCAGGACTCATATCTCGTCTGCGCTCAGTGGAAAACTGTGTACGTTAGATTTTTCTTTGAACCATTCTTTTAAATACCACCTACCCCAGTGGTGCCCAGTCCTGGTCCTGGAGATCTACCGCCCTGCTGAGTTTCGCTCCAACGTAATCTAACACACCTGACCAGGTAATCAGGGATCTGACCCAGACTGGTGGATTTCCAGGACTGCAACTGAGCATCCAGGACCCGCCCCTATCTACAGTAAAGCAAACCAAACCCTCATATTGTTTATCCACAGATTTATTGTAAAAATACAATAACAGCAAATGGTAAATGCACCTACAGTCCATCCAAAAACCCTCACATTACATCACATAAAGCGATGGAGAACATAGCAGCTTAGCTCTTAGTGCAGCAGAGACAGAAACACACGAGTGAAAACAGAATCAGCTACAGAACAGACTCCATCAGGCACTTAGGAGAAAGAAAGGGACAGAGGGGGGGGGTCACTGATGAGGCGGCACCATGAAAGGGAAGGTTTAAAAAGCTAATAGACGAAATAAGAAAGACCAGAAGAAGAACAAACAAACAGGAGTCTGATAAAAGAACACAAGTTAAAATCACACCATCGTACACGTACAAGCTTCACAATGACGAAACACAGGGTTGCTCAGAAACCTTTACCCCTCAAGAGCCTCTATAGGAGCCACTGAAGCCACATTACTGTGCAAGTAGCGTTTACCTCATTTGGGCTTTTTAATGCTAACATAAAGGTGATGCTCGTTTGGGAGGTATTGCATAATGCAGGATCTGTCAGTTCACTCAGAAATCGTGTTTTATAACAACAGAACCACCTGCAGGGCTACAGAACCGGAGATCCAACACAACTGACCTGTTCATGCTCCGCCCTCAAATGCATCCTGTAGCAGCTGCAGCTCAGCTGGACAACCTGAAGAAACGGTAGTGCTGGATTCAGTTTTATCAAAATGCCTGAGCTGATAATCTGAATGATTAACCTCTCATTTAACGGAATCAACATGGAATCAAGCAACAACATCTTCTATAAAATCATTTTTTGCCTCTCAGTTTATTTTCTAAAATAAAAGTCTGTGTATTTAAAATCTGAGGAGATTAAAAAACTAGACAGAGCTTGTATGCAGGACAGTAATCTGGGTGGTCTGAGGGTGGACCAGCAGTGGCGAACAGTCAGCGGGGTGCCGATCTTATCAAGCCAGTGGACTGATATATGCTCGCTATAAGGGTACCCACAACTGTGAATGCACAGAGTCCTATGAATATCAGCAGATAACTGAAAAAATTAGACATCTGACACATGATTAGATTTGAAGCATATTATTTTAAACCAATATTTTATATTTGATTCTGGATTACTGTGCTAAAAAATATGCGTTTTATTTATTTATTGCCTTCGTGATGCTCTACAAATTCATTCTCATTGACAGGTATATGCATAAGAATAAAAATATTAATATATATAAAAATACTGGATAGTGGAATTGGCCCATAATTTCCATATCAATGCAGCCCTAGCTACAATAATCCAGATCAATGTAGCATTTTAAACTGGACACTGTTATATAGTGACAACACAATTTTGTGTGGTCCACTGTGAAATTAAATACTGTGACAAAGTTTGGTGCCACATTTTCTCATCAGGCTGAATGAATAACCGGCTCTAAATGTAGGTATTGTGATATAAACTGAATCTGTTCTACAGTTTCTCAGTTAGGCTGAATGAATAACCGACTCTAAACGTAGGTATTGGGATAGTAGTTGTAGTTTTTTGTAGCTTTAAAATAATGCGTCTGTGGGCGGAGCATGGACAGGACAATTTATCTAAACTCAAAGATTTGTTTTATGTGTTAGAGAAAAAAAACAAACTAAAACTTATAAAAGCATTTTACTCTAAAAACAGCCTCAGTGCTTCTTTCTTTGTGCTCCTTTCCAAATAACTCGGGTACAAATATATATACACATATATATTTACGTAACATACTTTTGTTTCTTGGCCATATTAGAAAAAACACATTCGTTTTCTTCGTGTAATATACTGACAGTACAGTTGTGCGAACTTCAAAATTACTGCATCTCATCTTTTTCAAAAATAACTCTCTGCACATCTAATTCAGAACACATCAAAATAGTCTTGCCACGTTTTAAAGCCTTCCTTAGAGCCATCCACACTGTGGAAACATGTCTGATGAGTGGGCATATGAAGCTAGCCACTGCTAATAAATATCCAGCTTGGAAGAACAGCAAGGACAGGCTACGCAAGTGATTGATTAGCACATTTCTACTGTAGCTCACCTACAGTTAACAACATTAATCACTTTTGTTCCTCATTTGACATTCATTCCTACTTTGTTCAAGGTTTTTTTTTCCTATTAGAAAGGTAACAGTTCAAGTTCTGTCAGTACCCAGCAGACATCTGCATCAGTAACTGGTCAACAGGGGAAAGAACAGACAGATTTCCTGACCTGTCCGACTGCAGACTTATTGCACCTATTATATGTGTAAAACTGTGCTTGTATTCTACCTCACAAGCAGATACTGTACCATAAAGGACAAACGAGTGGATGAGTAAGAAAAATACATCTATAACGGACGCATACAGAGGTGTGTTAGAGTCGTGCTGGACCTAAGGCCGTTTTCGGCTGCTTTGCATAAACGTTTTAGTGGTGTTTTTAACGGACTGTTCAGTAAAGCAGTTTACATGAGAGTAACTAAATCTATCCCTTTAAAAAAGTCCCTACACACAACACAAGACAAACAGAACTAGGCGACGACGACCGTAAGCACAGCCTGCCAGCATGGAGGAGTATCAGTGGGTTAAGGGCAGGAGGTCCGGTACACACGGTTCTTACAGTTGATTGGAAGGAGGAGGTCTAGTTCGGCAATCTGACTGGCCATTTAGACGACGACTGGGGCCCAGTCCCTCTTTGTGCGTCCGTACTGCGCGTGGATAGAGAAGGACAGCAAGGTGAGATGTGATAGCAGCAAAAATCAATATTATTACTGATTAATTAACCTTTTGAACTCCTTGAGACCACCGGTGGTTCCAAAACGCACTTCGTCATTTTCTTCATAACTTTCATATTTCATAAGCTACATTCAGAAGGTGGGGGTCGTATGAGAGCTGTAACTGTTTTCTCTCCAGTCAAATAGATGGGTGATGTCATTTTAAACCCTTATAATAAAAGAAGCTGAACTCAGTTTTTTTGTCTACCGAAAGTCGACCCATTTTTCCACAAATCTGGGCTACAAACTGTAAACAGATGGCGTCTCTTCATTTGAGGGGAGCTTTTACAAAAAATAAATAAATAAAAATAAAAAATTACATTTATTTCATGCAGTTACTGAATAATTTGCCTTACGATTTGGTCATGTAAATTCAGATGGACAAGCCAAAATATACCCTGGAGAATAAGAGGTTAATTAGCCCCCTTTAAAAAAACAAGTTACTCAAGACTATATAATCCATACACCAAAAATGTCTTGTCTGGAAAATCAGTGTTTTGTTTCACCAAATTATCCTTTAGGTCTCCAAATATTCATTTCAAAACAGCTAAAACAGTTTAAGGGCTACAAGTAAAGACACTAACCTGTATGTCTGTGAGCTCCTTGAAGAACCTGGTGGCGAGCTCTGGACCATTCTGCATAGTGGGAATCTGATAGGTCTGCAGGACAGACAGGAAAATGATTGGAAAACCTCAACCCATACAGACATCTCTAATAATGGACACACCTTAGTTATCATAATTCTGTTCCAGCTCTCACTACTTCACATCAGTGTCTCAGCGTATCACCAACAACACCTTTTTCCCCCCACTTTTCTCCCCAATTTAGTCGTATCCAGTTCCACTCACTAGTTAGGACTCCCTCAATCACACGACACTACCAGCGCTACTGTAGGTGAACGCAGGCTTCCTCCCAGAGACCTGCGAAGCCACCACATCTTCTCGAACTGCAGCTCATGCAACGTCACTGGATAGCTGAATGCGCTCGGAGGAGAACGCTAACAACCAGTTCAGCTAACAGACACTAGAATTGCGCTGAGTGATGGGGGGAGATGGGGGGTCCATCCTACCCACCCAGAGAGCGAGGACAACTGGCCACGGATGCTGTAGCATCACCAGGAGCATCACCATCTTTTAAGAAATAAAAAAAAACCTGTTTCTCTGTATTCATCCCTCACACTAAAATTAGCTTCCACACTGATGTGCAGTATTCTCTCTCCGTCATCTTCCATTGTGCAGCAATAGGGCTGGGACGATAAGCTATTTTGAAAAAAAATCGATAAACTGCTCGGTAAAATTGTTGCTAAAATGTATAGTCATTATCGAAAACTATGCATAATATACAGTATAATTCAGCTTTTCAAGCACATTTTCAGTTTGCATTAAAGGGGGTGACAAAGCTTTTGCACAGAGTCTGAGTTTATAGAGTACAAAAAAAAAAAATCTGAAATCATACTATGTCACTAATAGGGTGGGATAAAATATCAGTACGCCGATGTATCGTACTGCTTTCGTTTGCGACGTGTTATCAATACACTGCCACCAAATAACGATTTATTTATTGAAACATGCATGCGCTGTAAATGCTCCACTTCCAATTTGATTTACCAGATTCAGTACTTCATGCCTCCACATGGTGGCGCTAATCAAACGAATAGGGTAATCCCACGGTGAAGAAAAACAAAGTCACGTTTTTTTTTGTTGTCCTGTAAGTTTACAGTTAGAAAAGATTTTACTGAGGCACCGCTGTGTTCTACCTTTAGACATTATAACCCAGAACTGCTCTGCTTTATGGCAGTTTATGGCTATTTTACACTGGAATGATGTCACACGTATCATGAGATTATATTGAATTGTGAGATGCCCTTTGATTCCCACCCCTAATCACCGATGGGTTTCAGAGCTTATGGCTGCAAATGGTTTGTTCAGTCCTTTTAATGAAGCTTAGCCTCAAACACAAGCATACTGGACTGATGTGAACGTTTCAATGCGTTAAAAACCACTTTTTCATCCACAGAATCAAATCAGTGTGCAAAGACTTCAGGACGACTAATCACACAGTTAAGAATCAAGAACAATTAAGAATGAAAATTAGTCTCTGATGAGTTTTTTTCTGTGTGGCAGCACATCAGCACGTTCACCTGCGCTGCAGTTACAGTACAATTCCTTTCTTTACTAGTCAAACATTAGGAATGCAATTCTAGTACACTGATTTTATTTCTTTAAAACAGCAGTGAGTGCTCAGTAGTGAAGTACCTGTCCTTTGTAGAGCAGACTGCCGACGGGACACACCACACAGGCGGTTCCTGCTCCAAACACCTCTCGCACCCGACCAGCTTTCAGAGCTTCCAGGAACTCTTTCATACCCACAGTCCGCTCAGTCACCTTAAACTCTCCCTGAAACACACACACACACACACACACACCTCAGTCAGCATCCTCATCAGCTCCTGCTCCTCACACTGTATCAGCAAGTTACACACGTTCAAATAACTCAAATCAGGTTAGGAACTGAATCAGACTGAAAAAGCTATGTTCACATTACAAGCCTCGTTGCTCAAATCTGATTTTTTGCTCAAGTCCGATCTCTCTGACACGATGGTTCACACTCGTTTAGGTAAGTGACTCAAATCTGTCATTAATGTGACGAACCGGCGTCCTGAAATGACCCTCATGAGCTCATCCTACTCAGTAACGTCACGTGAATGAATCACGAGCATCATCAGCACAAACTAACGAGCAGAACGAGCTTCGCTGTGAAGATAATTAACTCTGATCAGCTCTCAGCTTCATTATTAGAGCGAGACGAAGGAGAAAAAGGTGAGATGAGCTGCTTTTTCCACCGTTTACAGGCTTTAACTTCTGTTCGGCACTGCTGCCATGGTAACGCTTAATGATGGCGCACACAGTGTGAAAAAAAGCACATGAATTCCGATCTGAGTGTCACATTAAGGTCATATGGCCACGAATCGGATACGTATCCGATCTAGGACCACATATGAAAGTGGCTCAGGTTGGATTTGAAATGATCAGATTTGCGTCCACACAACTCTGAAAACATCAGATCTGAGTCACATTAGGGCAAAAAATCGGATTTGTGCCACTTCAGCCTGGTAATGTGAACGTAGCCTAAGAGACTGGTAACATGTTATTTGGATGGTCCACTGTAAATGCTTTGTAGATGTTCAGTCTGTCTGTAACTAACATTCAAATAAATATCCATTAAATGAGGAAGATTCTATTAAACCTAACCCTATCCTTAAACTCAAGACAAAATCTAGACCTCCTACTAAACCTAACCATAACCCTAATGTTTTAATAATCAACTAATTATCACCAGGAAGTTTGTCAATAATGTAAGTATCTGTAGATCATCTATAGGGGACCATCCAAATAAAGCCCACGTGTCAAACACAAGACCCACGGGCCAAGTTAGGCCTGCGACACCGTCCTATTCGGCCTGTGAAATTATTTTCATTTTCTATTAATATTAGCCCACTTCACACCCTCGACTGCTAGTTTGAGGTGTCCTGTCTCCCCCAGTTCTCTAAGCGTGGACAGGAAAGCTTGGGCGCGCCTGTAAATTCAGGTTCTTTCACGCTGTATAGATACACTAGGTTAGGGGCGAGTGCCACCTTTTGTATTTAGTCGAGGCAGGTTAGCGTGTCTTTTGTTTCTTTCTTTTCTTTGGGCACCGTCCGAAGTCCACCCTTATGACTAGCTGGTGGGGTTGTGTTTTATGCTGTAGAAGTCTTTATTCCATAATGTTTGGATCTGCATAAGCTTTGTCTTGTACTAACTTTGTAAATGGCTGTATAATACATTTTTACTATATAAGTAAAGCACTGCATAATTTACCCTGGTTGATTTGTGACTTTTCTACCCTCATTCCATCTGCTCTACAGCACATTGCTGCTGTCGGAGGAAAAACCTTGCATCTCCATTTTGGTCGTTTTTCAGTTTTCGACATAATTTGAAAATGCCCGTCGTCCTTTTTCACGATGAATGGACCAAAAGAAACGACCCAAAATGACTTGGAAAGATGTCTGGTTCCATTGACTTACATTAAAAGTAAAGTAGGTTTTTTCCTTCTCCTGTAAAGTTACCATTTTAGAGATACGAGGTTTTCATCCGACATCAGTGATATGTTGCTGCCTCTTTGCTCCTAGGCTTAAAGATTCAAGGGGGTTTGTAACAACATTATGCTATTTAATTGCGCAGTAAGAGCTTATTTGCTCAGAAAAAACACTAATAAATTCAAATAATACTACAATAAATAGTGATTTTACATCAGTCAGTGTGTTCATTTGACCATTTCCTGCCCTCTCCTTAATGAAGCCCAGTATTAAGTGCAGTTATTAACCAATACCTGCTTCATCTAATCAATACTTCATTATGTAAAATCAAGAGTGCTGGTGACGTGAATAATGGTGTGATGACTGTAGGCATCTAGGAGAAATCTGGAACCAGACTCTGTTCTTTAAACTAGTTCACAAAGCCCTACTTCTTTGAAAACAAGAAATTTGTTACTTACTGTATTTATGTGTATTTATGTTTATTCTAATGACTACAGGCAAATAAGCACTTACTGCTGTAATAAAAGGTTTTAAATAACGGGCTAAGATGCTTTTACACAGCACTGTGTGTGTATATACTCCTTCAAACAGCAGACGGCAAAACTACCAAAACCTGTTATCCCCATCTCAGTACATCAACGCTGTTTTCTGACATTAAACACTGAATTAACTCTTTGAAAGGTGAAACCAGGACAGCAGCTCCCTCTGTTCCTTTTCCTCTCCCACCGTAACTGCTTCACTTCCTCCTTTACCCTCCTGCTTCTGCTCCCCCCCCGCTCGCTCACCCATTCTCTGGCCAGATCCAGCAGAGACTGCCTGGTGACTCCTGGAAGAATGATGCCGTCTAGTGGAGGAGTGACCAGCTCTCGCTCTATGGACAGAAAAATAGGTACACGCTAAAAAGAACTGCATATTAGAGAACAGTTTTACCTGAAGAAGTCGAGGTGATTACAGACAAAATCTGATTTTAATCCAGTATGAATCTGCAGTGTGTAGTTTTACAGTCTGACAGTAATAATTGTGGAGTGATTTTAATCCAGTATGAATCTGCAGTGTGTGTAGTTTTACAGTCTGATGGCTCCAATAGTGCTTAAGACATCAGCCAAGACAAACTGAAAGAACTTCAGATCTTAACAACTCATATCCCTCTCAGACATTCGCTGCAGTTCCACAGAGAGCCAGCAGAGGGAGACAGAAGCCACAAATGGCCAGGCTCACCTCCTTTCTCAGTAGTCCAGTAGATGAAGAGGTTCATGGTGCCGACCTCCGTGATCTCCTCATCCTCCCCATAGAGCCACAACACCTGCTGACAGCCCTGCCTCTGTGCCTCAGTCTGGATCGCTATAGTCGGACCGTAGTTACTGAAATGGACACGGACAACAGTTACTGATGTAGTAGGAACTGACTAATTCACAGCAGATAATGAACATTTTAACTTAGATACTGAATTATCCACAGTAGATCCCAGACACTGTCTGTGTTTACATGCAAAGACTGTTGCCAGTCCGATTAAATAGATTCCAATTATAGATTCAGCCTGAGGTGTTTTTATTCTCACTCCACTCAACAATCTGATGAAAATCTCTGTTTATATGCTCACTACAAGTAATCCGATCCAAAATGACGCGTGTGAACCATTTAGTGTGGATGTTACCATGACAACAAGCATCACGTGAGTCCAGTCAGAGTGAGATGAGCAGCAGTGAGCAGTGCTTGTGTTTTTAATTGCTTTAAAATGATGTCAGACTCGGGAAAACGTCCTTCACATGTCCTTATTAAAGAAGGCCGAGAGGAAGACTTCGTATTCTGAGACACATAAGCTGGACGTCCGTCCCACCGCCGTCTTTTAACAAACCTAAATTCTTAGGAGGTAAACGTACTAATGTATTTGTTTAAAAACAAAATTGCAAAAAATCTGTGTAGATAGTTGGTTGCTTAATACAATGTATTACAATCACATCCACAACAAACCTGCTTTGTGGACTTTAAAAAAGCCTCGGACTCTGTTTGGCACAAAGGACTATTTTACAAATTAATACAAAGTGGTGTTGGAGGTCAAATATACAATTTAATAAAAACCATATACAGTTACACACAATGCTGTGTAAAGATCGGCACAAAGAGAACAAAACATTTTAAGCAAAGCAAGGCAGTAAAACAAGGCTGCAGTTTGAGTCCATCCCTGTTTAATACATATATAAATGAAATGGCAACTAGATTACAAAATTCAACCAATCCTGGACTCATCTTAGAAGACCAGGAAATAAAATGTCTAATGTACGCAGATGATTTGGTAATATTAGCACCAACAAAAGACGCACTAAAGACGCCAACAGTACCCATCAGTACTGGAGACTTACTGTACAGATTGGGCCCTTACAGTAAATATGGACAAAATGAAGATAATGATTTTTCAAAATAAAGCCAGATTACAGGAGAAGAAATACCAGTTTACTTTTGAAGACACCGTAATATCACACACCACCAACTACTCTTATTTAGGTGTGATATGAAATTCAGCAGGAAATTTCAGCAGCACTGACGGAAAAAGCTCGCATATCTTACTATATGATCAGAAAAACAATTTCCTGATTTAAATGATTTTAACCAGATTGCCCCCCCCCGGCAATCTGGTTAAAATCATTTAAATCAGTAATTGAACCAATAAATGTTATATGGCAGTGAAATCTGGGGACTAGAAAGAACACAAAATTACGAAATTTGGGACAAAACACCCACAGAACTATTTCATCTTGAATTCTGCAAAGACGTCCTGCAGGTGAACAGAGGTGTCTCTAATCTGGCCTGCAGAGCAGAGCTGGGCAGGTTTCCGCTCATTCTGGACATCGAGAAAAGATGCTGTAAATTCTGGTACCACCTGACCCGGTCAGATCCAGACTCCCTTCACTATAGCGCCTTCGTCAGTAACAAAACAGACCCAAACCCCCCACTTAACCAGCTCGCCAGGATAAAGAACTTCCACACTGAGAGAGGCTGAAGGTAATAAAGCAGATCACAGCCTCTACTGGAAAAACCACATTACTCACCAAAACAAACTCAAATGTTATGAAATGCTTGATCAGAAATACTCACTGGCCAATTATCTAATCAGAATCAAAGTGACCATAAACTAGCCATTGAAACAGGGAGGCACAGAAAAAGCAGGCTGGACAGAGAGGACAGGATCTGCACCCGCCGCCCATCAGGAGAGAGAGAAACTGAGAATCACGTCATTCTTTGATTTTCAAAATATAAAACCATCAGAGACGCTTTTCTGCCAAAATTGACTAATAAAACCGCCTCCTTCCCCAAACTGACCGACTCAGAGAAAATGAAGATTTTACTGGGAGAAAATGTAGAAACAATAAGTTTAGCAGGACAATTTATTCAGAACTGCCACCGAGAAAACATAACACAGCACATCTTCAGTTATGTAATTAATATTTCTAATTCCTGAAGTTCAGATGTATTACATTTCATATTTACCTTATTGTTTGTTTAAATTTTTATTATTATTAATAGTAGTAGTGGTACTATTTTGCTGTATTTTATTTTATTTTATTACTTTTGGCATGTCCAAATTCATTCCATGCTTTAATACATACATACATACATCATCTAAACCGCTTATCCTTCTGGGTCGTGGTGGGGTGCTGGAGCCTATCCCAGCTGTCATTGGGCGGAAGGCAGGATACACCCTGGACAGGTCGCCGTCCATCGCAGGGCAGACAGACAGACATACACAGTCACACACACATTCACACCTAGGGGCAATTCAGCATGTCCAGTCAGCCTGACTGCATGTTTTTGGACTGTGGGAGGAAACCGGAGTACCCGGAGGAAACCCACGCAGACACGGGGAGAACAGGCAAACTCCACACAGAAATGACCCTGGTCACCCGGCCGGGAATCTAACGCAGGCCATTCTTGCTGTGAGGCGACAGCGCTACCCACTGCACCACCGTGCCGCCCTCCATGCTTTAATATATTACCATATTTATATTTCAAACTTTATAGCTGTTTAAATTATTTATCCATACGAACTTTTATTTAATAAATTTATTATTATTATTTTATTCATTAATTTATTTCTATTCATTTATATTTTAATAATAATTCAATTTAACATGTATTTACAGCTTTGCCAACATAGGTCTCATATCCTGTCATGCCAATAAAGCAGCATTTGATTTGATCTGATCTAAGAGAGAGACAGACGGGTGTTATCGCTGTGCTAGGTCACAGACTGCAGACAGTGAGTAAACACAGCTCAGTGTAAAGCCGTTACTGAGGCTCAGACTGCAGGGCCGTGTCTGTATTTGGATCTGGAGCAAATCTCTCTCAGCTTAAAAGCACAGTTTTTGTGGAGGGACCACATTTTCACCACTAATGAAAACAAATCAAGACTACTACACATATATTACACACAAAAAATACTGTTATTATTATTCTTAGCACTGTAATAACTATGTTGTTGCAGTTATTGTCATTATCAGCATTAGGGATATATTAGAGACTCGAAATTGGCATATTTTTGCTTCAAACATGCAACTGGCCAACTCATTAATCTGATTTTGTCTGATCTGTGTTGTATGAGGTAAATCAAGTGAGGCAGGTAAGCTACTCGTGCTGTATATGAAGGCTGCTGCTGCTTCTACACCTGCACCAAAATGTCATAGCATAATTATACATGACTTACTGTGCTGAATCAGGTCATTCAAACAACTCGTTTTTCGTTTATTTAAAATGCCACTTTGGAGCAAATAATGCTATTTATATGGCAGATTTGGCTCATAAGTCCTGAAAATGTGCCGGCATGTTTATATTTAACACAGATTGTCCATAACACCATTTTGGCTGTAAATAAAGGAGATTTGGGACAGACCATAAAATCCATGATTTTCATGACTGCACCCCAATCAAAATCAACAACACCCACAGCAACCAGTGCGAGTCAGACAGTCTCACAGTCTGAGAGCAAAATTCAGGGCACCTACTAAATCAGGGCAACTCCTATGAGACACATAAGGGCGTTTTCACACTTGGGCCGTTTCAGTGTCTGAAGTGGACTCAGGCCGCTGAGTCATGGTATTCTGTGCATATGTGAACACACCAAACGAACTCAGACCATCTAAACTCCCCCAAAAACAAACCGAATTGAGACCAAACGAACCAAACTGAGAACTTAATAGGGTTCTACTCAGGATAAAGTCTGTCCGTAGTCTACAACAAGACAGCTGCCCTGACATGCTGAAGTGATGAGATGTGAGAGCTCTCGTGATTTTACCGTGTTAAAGGCGCAAGCTGGGAGTTTTAAACTTTTTTTTTTTCACTGAATGAATAAAAAATTCATCGCTGCTCTTTTAAATAACTTGTTTCATTGCAGACGTGGGTTTTCGCCAGGTGGAGCTCAGTGAGGAGCACAGCTGAAAACGGAGCCCACCGCAAGGTCTTTTTCCCCCAATTTAGCGCGATGCACTTCGGCCAGTCGTTTCAGCGTGACCAATAGGAGAGCAGCAGGCATGTCTAGTAGTTTCTCTCGCCAACTGAAAGGTCAGTGGTATCTCCAGAGGTGGTCTCAGTTTGGTTCGTTTTTGGGGTCGTTTAGAGGGGTCCGAGTTCATTTGGCATGTTCACATATGCAAAAGTCCATACCTGACACTGAAACGGCCCAAGTGTGAAAACACCCTAACGGAACTCATTTTAAAAGAAACTATATATGTGAAAACACCCTAAAGCCTGAAACTTCGACGATGTTTTAGGGCCACTATTAATAAAAATAAAAATGGTAGACTAGAATAAAGTTGTGATATTTCAAGAAAAAAAGTCAGAGAATTACGACATTAAAGTGGCATTAATACCAGGAAAGGTCTCAATATTGTGGCCAAAGGCTTTGCAAAGTGCAGGCAGCCCCTCCTGGTGTTAAATGAGGGGCGGTGAGTTGGTGGATTTCTACTTTCATTTCGATTCACCCATAAAGAAACACTCAGTCTCCCTGTCTCTCCTGCACATCAGCACCAGCCTGTTATTAGTATAAGAACCGGCTGAAACGGCTGAGCAGGAAACTGTGTTTATCTAGAATAAAGAGCCAGACGGACTCGGAGGAAACTGTCTGTCTGTGTTGTTGAAGGAGAATCTCAGGCAGGGTCGTCTACACGGCTATCAGTGGCTACATCTCCACACCATTCAAAGAGGGCCTGAAGTTTCACAGACAGTGAGAATGATGATCAAAATGATCCACGAAGAGACGAATGATGATCAAAATGAGTGGAGCTTCGGCACCAGTACAGCAACCGAGACCCCAATGCGTTATGGCAGCCCCCCTACAGTTAACCCACTTTACCCTCCAAATATTATGACTTTATCTTCGAAATATTACGACTTTTTTCTTGAAATATTGACTTTTTTTCCTCAAAGTCTACTGTTTTTATTTTTATTAACAGTGGCCCTAAAACGCTGTTGTATGAAAAAGACATCAGAAATCAAACCAAACATATCTAAGGGGAAAAAAAAGAAGAAGTGCAGTCAGCTCTCAGTGCTTGACCTTGTGTGCTGGTGGAACAGAATCTGTTCTATTAAAGCACCCGGCGTGCAGCTCTGTAGGTGCTGGTATACAAGCCTCTCCCACTTTAACTGAACGACTCCACCCACTCAACACACACTCAGCATTGTTCTGCTCCAACACGCACGACTCGGCTCCTAAAAGGCTTAATGATTAGCTAATAATGAGACTGACTCAAGATATTAGGACCCAAAGACTGAGGCACTGCAGTGAGTCGTCTCTGGAGCGGAACTGACACATTTCTGATCTTCTAGCGATTGTAATGTTTGCATGAATGTAGTTTGGATTTACACATTCCATATCTGCCGCTCTGAGCCACCAGCTTACACAGTGCATACATTATCAGCCTGCTGTTACAGTTCATTACGCAAGACATAACCAGCCGGTCCACGAGAGCGTGTTAAAACAAACAGGCGGATCAAGCAGGAGGGCTTCTGTCTGAGCGCCACTCTGAGAAATGCTCACATTGCAAATACAAGAAAGTCAGAAGCAGCCAGTTAAAGTGATAATTCAGCAGAAAAATCACTGATTTTTATGGAAAGTTACAGGAAAAATCTTTTTTTGTCTTTTTAAATGATATAAATAATCACTGAAGTGGCCATATCTTACATTTCGTCCGCGTTCGGCCGTTTTGTTCGAAATCTCTTCGAACACGGAGCGGCTTGATGAGTCTCTTCTAATTTTTTGGTACAGAAACATCAGCCTAAATGTTTATGAGTCTCGGCAGCGCGAAATTATGACGGATGTCAAGTTGAACCGACATAAAAGTCGCATGAATTCCGATCTGGTTATTCAGACTGAGTTGCATTGCCGCAGATCGGATACGTATCGGATTTCAGTACCATATATGAAAGCGTCTCAAATCGGAATTGAGAATGTCAGATTCAGTGTGTTTATCTGTTCACACTGACACACAGACACACATCTGTATCACATACGGAGAAAAAGATGGGATTTGGGTCACTTTTACCTGCTGTGTGAACAAAGACTAATTTTGTTCATTTTTACAGGCAACAGAGGTCAAATCAGGTCCGAAACCACGTAAGTAAACATCCTTGTTAGAAATGCTTTTTTAGGGAAGTCTCATCTATGCAAATCTTTAATCAAACATCAAACAGTGAGTGCAGATGAACTTGTTTTTTTACTATGTGTGAATTTCACTCACCCTCCCATCTTGTAAGCCCCCACACCTCCCCTGCAGGCTCGGACGTAGCGGGGGTCTGCCAGCAGGGATACGGGGTTGAAGGTTCCGGTGGCGAAGTACGGCCCAACCGGCCCCACGATGACGAACAGCAGGGCCTGGCCTGACCGAGACACGCCCAGAGACGGCTGGAGGGGTCAGACAGGAGAGGTTACTATAGCACTCGCAGTTATAAAGGACAAATGATTTAACACTAGAATAAAAAGTAGGAGTTTGAATCTCTGAGCTGAATCAATTAAATTAAGTGGTTTTAGATTTTTCTTAAGAATTATTCGATTTAATATCCTAAACAGCAGATTTGATTGTGATTGTGCACAAAAAAAAAAAGATTATAATTTTACTATTGTTTGTCTGAAATTATATCAAACCAGAATACAGAGCTGTTGGTTATGATCAGTAGTGCTGGAGCACTGAACCTGTAAATCTCTCATGCTGCGTTAAGCTTGTGGAGAATATCACAAGTATTTGTTTAAACAAGTCACAATTTGCTCAATTCGTAGCATTTATAAAATAGTTTTTTGACGAATTAATACAATTCAGTATTTATTATGTACCTTTTATGATCGATGCAGCTGCATCGGGAGGAATTATAAACAATGTATCAAGAAAACAAATGAAACATTACACCACTGATAAAAAAGTATTAAAAAATAATCCAAATATGGTGATTTAACTGCATCAACTGTGGAATATCAGAAGTCATTATGATTACAATAATGTTCAATCTAGTATGCAGCCATTTTTTAAACATGAAAACAGAAATATTGGTCTGGTTTACGGCTGTAATGATTTCAAGTCACGCAATATTTATTTAGGTTTTAAAGCAAATAAGCTTAGTGACTTCATAGTGTTTAGCTACTAACATTTTAACCCTTGTGTGGTGTTGATGTGTTTGTCACTCAGTGGTCTGTTGACCCACCACAGTATTGTTTTATTAAAATCAATACAGCCATAACAATTTATGTAAAAATACCAGGTGTTTAAAATATCACAAGTGACCAGCGTAGGGTTCTCCTTCAGCAGCTGTAGCCAGTCAGCAGCCTGTCCATGTTGTTCACACACAGACACACACACATATACAAACGCATACACACACACTAACAGCGGGCCATGTAGGAGGAGAACAGAGTGAAGGACACAGCACCTCCAGAAAATGAGCAAAGGCCAAGAATCTGAGGTTGAAATAATAATAAAATCACATATTTTTTTCTTTTTGGTAAACACTGAAAATAGGTTCCACAGACTGAACACCACACAAGGGTTAAACTCTCCTGCTGGTCTCTTTCACAGTCAGATACACAGCCTGATGAAAACGCGTTTATCTGTGTGTTTTGCCATGTAGTGTTATCATATTTTGGAATCTTTGAAAAGCTTTGCATGGCAATAACAAAAAGCTTTGTTGGTTATCAGTTGAGTCCATTTTTATTTTTGGCCTTAGAAAAAGCTTAATTAGCACTGAAGTTTCCCCAAATCAACCTTGTGAGCTCACCTCCATTCCAATGTAAGTGGGCCGGATGTACAGACTGGCGTTTGAGGAGTAGGGGACCCACTCCTGGTCCACTTCAACCAGCTTTTTAATGCACTCCAGTAACTCCTGCTTGTCAAAAACCTGAAAAGAGGAGCAAAAACATTCACACCATCCATAACAAAAGGGTTTCTCCAAGACTGATAATGTACAACATAACAGAAAATGTGTTTACAGCACTATTAGAGATGGATTACCATTTTTATACTGGATTAAAATCAGTCCACAATTATTACTGTCAGACTGTAAAACTACACACTGCAGATTCATACTGGATTAAAATCACTCCACAATTATTACTGTCAGACTGTAAAACTACACACACTGCAGATTCATACTGGATTAAAATCACTCCACAATTATTACTGTCAGACTGTAAAACTACACACACTGCAGATTCATACTGGATTAAAATCACTCCACAATTATTACTGTCAGACTGTAAAACTACACACACTGCAGATTCATACTGGATTAAAATCACTCCACAATTATTACTGTCAGACTGTAAAACTACACACACTGCAGATTCATACTGGATTAAATCACAGATATCATCAGTAAGTACTTAAATAGCAGAATCTGGGTTCCACTGTCTGTGCTGTAACTGGGACGTCGGCTCTGCAAGGTGTGTGCTGTGGTACTCACAGGGAGGCAGCAGCGGTCTGCACTGCGATACATGCGCTCCATATTCAGCATCGGCCTGAACAGGCGGACGTGGTTATCCACACCTCGGAATGCCTTCATCCCCTCAAACAGCTGAAAGACACACAGAAGAAAGGATAAAGAGAATGAACAGGTGAGAGGAACGACCTTAAGCACACTTTTAACAAGCAGACCTTGTAGATTCCATAGAATAACGTTTACACAGAGCCTGATATCGTCGCGGTCCAAAGAAAACCATGCATCTCCACTTTTGCCGATTTTTAGTTTTCTACTTTACTTAAACACACTAGCTCTTCTTTACGTCATGTGAAAATTTCATGATGAACGGACCAATAGAAATGCTCTAAAATCACTTGGAATAAGATCTCTTTACATTCATTTACAGTGAAAGGTGAGTGTGTTCTTGCCCTCTCCTGTAAACGTACTATTTTGGGGATACTTTTCTTTGGACAGCAACAATATAATATTTGTGTTATATAGCAATTGACCTATTCCTGGTCCACCTACACATTCTTTGTAGCTGTTGTTTGGATGAACTAGTGCTACAATATAAAATCATCTGAAATTAACATGCTAAATATAATGTATTTTGACAAAACCTGAGTCAGAATTTCAAAAACTGTCAAATAATGATAATACTCAGAACAGAATAGGATATTTTCAGGCTTCTCTCTAACATTATACACTCTCATATCAAAGAAACGGATATCTAAACTCTATATTCTACCAGCGGGCAGTGCAGAACTTGTGCCTTACGTTCTGGTCAGTGTTTATCATCAATATCATCAATTCCTTAAAGCATCTTAGTGTTGAGGTCATCCATTCAGTGTGATGCTCTCTCTACTATTTAAGGGTTTTTCAGAGACACTCCAAACAAAATGTGTTATGAGAAAAAAAGCGACCAAAGAAACCGACAAATGTGAGAATTTTTTCTGTTAAAAAATTTTACGATAACCATTATATTGTCTTTAATATCGTTTCAGTGTATTTTGGTCATTTTCTTCATAACAAGGTTAAAAAAATCGCTAATAGCATGCTAATGTCTCAGTAGCTAACTAGCTAACTTTCCTGTTCCACCTTAAATACTCCAGCAGTTCTGACACCTGAAGTGCCAGAATGTAACTGCTGCTCCATTTAAGGTGGAACGGGAAAATTTGAACAAGAATCTGGTGAATATCTGACTTCAGCTTCATATCACTGAAGAATTAGGGGTGGGTGATAATAAATAATTGCCCCCCTCTTTGAAGGCATATGATGCCCTAAATGTAACTAAAGCCCAGCAGTGAGGAGCTGAACTGTACCCTCCTCTGCTGTCACTGCAGACTGGCAGGGTCGCCTACAGAGCAGCGCTGGTAGCTGTTAATGAAGTGATGCTCTTTTTATTTGAGGGTCCCATTTCATAGGGCAAGATTTCAACCACTATCCCCTATAACTCGAAAGCAAGGGGTAGGGGTAAAAATAACCAATGGGACTCGGCCTATGTATCATTTTCCCCAGTATGTTAAAACTGAAATTGTGAGCTAAATTTTGCACAAAAATTGCATATTTAAATTTGTTCTCTGCAGGGAAAATAACAGAACATGTAACCTGACAGGGGAGAAATTATGCACATGACTGTACATGCATAAAGTCCTGACCTGCACTGAGTAGTGGAGAGCGGAGGTTGCCGGGTGAATGGAGAGGTTTTGAAAAGGTTTGATCTGAGGGGCTTCCCATCCTCCTTTCTCTGACCAGTGAATGGTCAGCATGTGGTCTGAGAACTGCTTCCCAAACACCAGGGTGGACGGGTCCGGCTTGGGCTTCAGATCATGGCTCTTCTCTACGGTGAGGTCGGCAGCCTGACAGAGAGAGAGGAGGAGAGAGGAAGGGAGAGGGAGAAGGAGAGAGAGAGAGAGAACAAACAAAAAGAGGGAGGTGGGGGTAAAGCGGATATGTGGAGGGGCAGAGAGGTGTTTATTCATGATCGCTGATTGCACATGCATCTGAAAAAACTGACCTGGATCCATTCATGCCAGTTACACGTTTACACAATTTGAATGAAATTAAGTGGTGAGGAGAAAAGAGGGGGAGCTGCTGGCGCAGACAGATAGAGGGACAGCGTGAAAGAGTAAAAGCACAGAGAGAGAGAGAGACGTCAGGCTCTACAGGACAATAAAACTGCTCAATTACATGCAAACAGCTCTGACACTGCCCCAGATTAAACCTCCACCCACGCCGTAAATCTTCACGACAGTAGGTCTTAATCCTGGTCCAAGTCTCTGAGCCAGACTTTTTCCTGAAACTAGCACAAGTCTATGGAATCCAATGTCAATGATCACATTGAGGCATCTGGACACATCTGTTTAATAGGACCTGCTTCTTTGCAATGATCTCATTTCAAACAAAATCTGTATTTTCTGAGGCAAATCAATCTGTATAGTATATGCTCAGCTGTGGGGAACCCTCAGGGCCCTCTAGGCTGTCTAGGATGAATAAGAATTGAATATATCGCTGCTGTCGGAAGAAAACCTCAACCAATCTCCAAAATGGTAACTTTACAGGAGAAGGAAAAAACATACTTTACTTTTAATGTAAGTCAATGGAACCAGACTTGAACCAAACTGAAAGAGTGACTAAAACTGATCCATACAAGCTCAAATATATGTCAGTGTCTTTTACAAGCTTCAAATGTCTGTTTAATCTTTGACAGAAAGGAAAAAATATCTACTAGAAATTCCATAGAGGTGCTAGCAGATATTAGTATTACTGCTATGGCGTTTATGGCTCACATAGTTATAAGCTTAGTGCCCAACAAACACATACGAATACAAGATCAATCAGAAACCACACCCACATACTTTACTTTTAGTGTAAGTCAATAGAACCAGACTTCTTTTCAAGTAACTCTAAGCCATTTGTTTTGGTCTATTTATCATGAAATTTACACAATGTAAAGAGCAACAGGCTTTTTTTCAATTAACTTAAAAATGGAGATACCAGGTTTTATTCCAACAGCAGTGAGTTCATAAATACACTGATCAGGCAAAACTTTTTGACCACCTCCTTGTTTCTGCGCTCCTTGTCCATTTTATCAGCTCCACTTACTATATAGGTGCACTTTGTAGTTCTACAGTTACAGACTGTAGTCCATCTGTTTCTCTGCATACTATGTTAGCACACTTTTACCCTGTTCTTCAGTGGTCAGGACCCCCATGGACCCTCACAGAGCAGGTACTATTTGGGTGGTGGATCATTCTCAGCACTGCAGTAACACTGACGTGGTGGTGGTGTGTTAGTGTGTGTTGTGCTGGTCTGAGTGGATCAGACACAGCAGTGCTGCTGGAGTTTTCAAACACCTCAGTGTCACTGCTGGACTGAGAATAGTCCACCAACCAAAAATATCCAGCCAACAGCGTCCTGTGGGCAGTGTCCTGTAACCACTGATGAAGGACTAGAGGATGACCAACACAAACTGTGCAGCAGCAGATGAGCTATCGTCTCTGACTTTACATCTACAAGGTGGACTGACAAGGTAGGAGTGTCTAATAGAGTGGACAGTGAGTGGACACAGTGTTTAAAAACTCCAGCAGCACTGTTGTGTCTGATCCACTCGCACCAGCACAACACACACTAACACACCAACACCACATCAGTGTTACTGCAGTGCTGAGAATGATCCACTACCCAAATAGTACCTGCTCTGTGAGGGTCCATGGGGGTCCTGACCACTGAAGAACAGGGTAAAAGGGGGCTAACAAAGTATCAGAGAAACAGATGGACTACAGTCTGTAACTGTAGAACTACAAAGTGCACCTATATAGTAAGTGGAGCTGATAAAATGGACAATGAGCGTAGAAACAAGGAGGTGGACTTAATGTTATACCTGATCGGGTTGTGTGGATATATATATATATATATATATAAAGCACTATAAATCACATTTCAATAAATATCCTAAATGTCTGTGCACTAAGCCCAACCCTGCAGTTTAGTGTTTCCTCCCCTGGATCTCTGCCTGAGCTGAATTAAGAGTGTCTGACTGGCGAAACAGCATTTTGTTGACTCACTAAACCTGCAGTTGTTGGAACGAGTGAAAGGAGTAAACAAGCCCAGTCATGCAGAGTCACGAAACTCAATTATGGCCAAGACTGACGTATAGCGGCCACTCAGGAAACTGAGCCAAGGGGTCAAGTTGCCTCTCTGCTCTTCTGTTTAGGCGAATACCTTGAAAGATGAGCTGGCGAAGCGGAAGGATCCAAACGACGAGGAGAGAGGCTGCAGGAAGCGTCCGCATAGTGCCTTAACAGAGAGGAGACACAGAACAGTGGAAGACTAATGAGTACAAAGGATGGGCATCTCAGCCAAATTTAATATTTAAAGGCAAATCTACTGAAATCTTGAGCTGACTAATGCCTGCTGATGTGTGAGCAGAGACGGTGACATTACTCAGCATCTTAGTACTGCAGTATTATATTAAATGACGACATGAGGCTTGGAATTAAGAGGAAAGTGTCATTATAAAACCAATAGTTATGGTCCTAAAATCTGATTGGCTGTTCAAAGCCATTGTAAAATCCGGTTGTATAATCTTTGACTCTCATGCTGCTCACATGGAGCACCGAGTGTACTGATGAAGTAAGAACCTGTTTTTTGTTTAAACTGAGGGGCTGACAACTTATGTTCTTAACTAGAACCAGGCTGGTCAGCTAGCTAACAGGGCTAAAAGAGCCAACAGCCTAAACAGCTCCATCATTAATATCACAGGCTTGAATTAAAGCACTTACAGTCTGATTTACTGTAAAACTGCAGTATAAAAGTCTAAAAATGTCACTTGAATGTCTCACACACTTCAAATGTTCGTGTTTCAGTCAGAAGTCGCGTCAAACCCAGGCTGAACCCCAAACGGCTCCGTACTCCCTAAATAGTGTTCTAGCTAAAGTTTAGAAATTCTAACCTCTACAGTCAAACAGTGCATCATGTATCGAGTGTGGATGTGTCTGAGTCCCAAATGACTGTTTCTTAGCTGTGTTTTGCTCTGTTGGGCTGCAGGATCCAGTATAAATTCCTACATAGTGCACTATGTAGGGAGCAGGGAGCCGTTTGAGATTCAGCCCCAACGTGAGAAGAGGGCGCCGCTGGATTGGTGCTAAATAAGACTCGCTGTGGTAATGAAATGACTGCAATATACAGCGATGGGTGACCAAACATTCTACTCATTCAGTGTCCACGGTTACTGGACAATGATACCGTACTCTAAAGGAACTACATTTTTTGGCAAAATACTTACATTGATTATTATTAATAACAGCAAATAACTTTATAAAACGTAGTTTTTTTTTAAAACATATTTTATGTTGGCCATTGTTTTATAAAAGCAATAAGCCACTTGAGGCCAAATGTTACTGTGACTTTTTTTAAAATTAAAAAAAACAGGGAAGGGGGTTTTTACTCCACTTTGCTTTAGTGCCTAAGAACACCCCTTCCCCGTGATAAAATCGACCAAAGTCTTTGAAATAAACAGCCAAAATTCAAATGTTCTGTTTTTACCTCAGCTAACATTACTAGCTTTAGGAGAGAGCAATGTGACAATATTATGATAAATATTTTATGGTTATTGTGATATTTATATATTACAATATGCTTTTTATATAATGGACATCCCCTTTGAATAAAATAAAGTGTTAAATAAGCTGCTGAGAGGCTCTCACTGCTATAGCTAGCAACAGTAACAGCAATGTTCTTATTAATGTAAAATATTTTAATGAATTTTTCTGTCTCAAAGCAACACCTGACTGTATTTTAATATGGAAGTATGCTTGTTAATTGAAAAAAGAATGTATATATACCCATAAAGATGGTCGTTATTCTAGTGGCCAGCGCAAATTTTCATTTCTGTCCACTCCTGGTTGAAGCTGAATGTGTTTCGTGATGAAACACATGATCCTGCAGGGCTCAGAACGCCTTCTAGTGTTGACTTTCACTGCCAAGGTGACACAGCTTGTTATGAGTGGTTCAGTGCTTATGAGGGTTGGGCACTCAGCTGGTCCACTCAGCTCTGCGTTATGTCCCATGCTAGTGTTTGCAGAACATTGGAATCAGCCATACTCTGCTTTGACAGCCAGGCTGAGGCCAGTCAGCCACAATCAGCTTCTCACATGTGAGTTTTTAGTCATATAATTATATACTAAATACACAGGAGTGTAATTCAGAGCTTTATCTCATATAAGGGGTTCAACACACACCTCCAGGGTGGTGGGGGGTGCTGGCGCCTATCCCAGCACTCACTGGACAGAGCGCAGGAAACACCCTCAACAGCTCACCAGTCCATCACAGGGCAGGTTTAATACAGTATTTAACAAATTAAAGTGTGATACAGTGTATGGAACAACCGTATCAGTGATCCGGCCCTCATTTGCAGTCATGGAAACCATGGTCAATGAACCATGTAGCTATTTTTATATTGTTTTTTATTGTTACTGTTTTAAGGTCACTATTTTGCAAAAGGACAGGCTATTTCGCAATCCTTTCTT
The DNA here is from genome assembly GCF_904425465.1 of Colossoma macropomum. Lineage (NCBI taxonomy): Eukaryota > Metazoa > Chordata > Actinopteri > Characiformes > Serrasalmidae > Colossoma > Colossoma macropomum. The sequence goes on along the minus strand of NW_023494801.1, from coordinate 33,021,548 downwards.
TTGAAATACACTGCATTCTCCAGATCTATGTAGTATATAATTAAACCTCTGCAGAATCTAGACATTAACACAGTTTTGAACACTGAATATTTCAAATTTTAACCATAGAAAAACCGAAAATGTGCATTGTAACACCCCTGCTATTAAAGGAGTACTCCACATACTTTTCAAAATTTCAGATTCAGAGGATGAGATGTAAACAGAGAGATTCAGAGTGGTTTGGTGTGAATCGGTGCAGATGTCTTTACAGTGGTGGTGATAGGAATCCAGGGGTCGCCATAACTACAACACAAAAATAGACATTTTATTTACTATCCAAAATTACCAGTGAACCTACACGAGTCTTCTGAGTTTATATGGAATGATGATGATGGGAAATAATGGACATTCTGAAATAATAGGTTTATTTCCCCACAACAACCGGCATGTATCCCCTTTTAAAAAAACATTTTTAGACCAAAACCTTTTTTCAAAAATCATAAAACAGTGTCTCAGACATCAGGCAGTGAATTCATAACCATATTACGTAATAACTTTTCTTTGAGGGAGCTTTTAGAGGTGGACGTCTGGTTCCTATCACCACCACTGTGAACAGTTGTGACACTGCAAGTTTCTCTAGAACAGAGCTTTTCACACCAAACCACTCTGAACGACTCTGTTTACATCTTAACCACTTAATTATGCAAATCTGGAAAAATCTGTGGAGTTCTCCTTTAAAGCCACCATCATACTTACACTAAACTTTTTAAAACGACATTTCCCATGCAGATATTCATCAATTTATATGATTAAGGGCTTAATTAAGCAATTTATTTCGGGTGAGATCTCCATTAAAGGGCAACTCCACCGAATTATCAAAAATCTACAATCAATAACGGTTAAGATGTAAACAAAGTCATTCAGAGTGGTTTGGTATGACATAACATGGTGACCCCTGGTTCCCATCAACACCACTGTAAAGGAATCTGAGTCTCAACCATTTCACACCAAACCACTCTGAATTACTTTTACATCTCAGCAACTGAATCATGCAGAAATTTTGAAAAATTGGCGAATTTCCCCTTTAACTGCCCTGTTTGGCACTAAACTACAGAGACCACGTCGCCTCCACGTCAAAGGGAAAAAGATCCAACAAACTCATTCATTTAAACTCCACTAACTCTACCGACAAATGACTCACTAACATCGTGGAGGACGTTTTCGAAGCATAAAACTATTTGTTCGCAGCTTCTTAATCGAATTTTTCCGTTCCACCTTAAACAGAATGTAACTGCTGCACCGTTTAAGGTGGAACGGAAAGATTCGAAGCTGGCGAATAGGAAGCCGACATTAAATCAACAGAAGGGGATCAGAGGTTACCTGGACGAGGCATGTGTGTTTAAACAGGGCTATTAATTATTGACAAAAAGGTTAAAATCGGACAGAAAATGATTTAAAACAAAACTCACCGCCCTCAGCGAAGCCATCACACCGCTGCGGTGGGGGTAGGAAAACCGTCCGACTCGAGGCAAAATCCCTAAATACTCGCGTTCCGGAACAGAGCTCCACAATAACACGTTATTTACCTCGTTTCTGAATTTTATTTCCTTAAATACCTACAAAACATATGAGTTTAGTCTGTTAGCTTAATCCTCGTGTCGCCGTGATCCTCTGATTAGGGATTATAAGCCGTTTACGAAGCAGCCTGACTGAAATGAATGATCAAAACATTGTAAAACTGAATCTTTCAGCTTATATCGCGATTTAAAACATTAATATTAGTGTGAAAATGATGATCACTGCAGTTACGAGGAGGAAGGAAATGTTTTATAGCTTTATGAAGAGTCTTTTATATTGGAGCTGTGTAAAATGAGTCACACAAAAAAAAAGTTCATTCCGAGAAAAGGCGATGCTGATTGGTCAGATTACGGGGCGTTTTACTTTTCTGCAGCTCTGATTGGACAACACGAGTTTACTTTTTTTCTTTTTCTTGGCACCCAGACTGAGCTAGAATTACGCAGACTTTGCGCAGCTGCTGGGATATAGTTTTATGACTTAAAAAAAAAAATCTAATAAGTATATAAAAAGCATTGTTTTGATATACACTCTTAAAAAGATGGTTCTTCAGGGGTTCTTTGGTTCTATATAGAGCCATGAACACTCAAAAAAAAACATTTGCATCCTTCAATGGTTCTTTGCATGGTGAAATGGTTCTTTAGATTGTTGGAGAATGTGTTGTATATGGTTCTATATAGAACCTTTTTGAAAATGGCTTTTCTGTTGTTCTACACGTTTGACATCGTGAAACAATAGCAGAACCCTTTTCAGTGCTATAAAGGACCATATACAACACATTCTGCTTCAATCTGAAGACCCATTTCACCACGCAAGAACCATTTAAGCATGAAAAAGGTTCTTTGAGTGTTCACGGTTCTACATAGAACCACTGTCTTTACCAAAGAAACCTTGTAGAACCATCTTTTCAAGAGTGTACATCAAAACAAATGCATTTTTATACTTATTTGAAATTTTTATATCATATATTAACAAACAAAACAAACAAATATATGGCAACAAAACAAAAACAAACAAATAAATAAATAAATAAAAAAGTAGCCAGCCTATATGTAAAAAATGCTGTCTTTCTTTACAAAGTCTAATATTATAACACAGTGAATATGAAATTATTCCTGCTGGCTACTGCTTTTTAAATAATCATAAATAATTATTTATGATGAAAGCACAGCAAGTCAGGACTCAGCACACTTGGTAGGAAATAAAATTCTGCACAAATTCTAAAGACTATAAACATCAGTCAGTACCTAGACTATATTTCTGTGCACTGTATGTGAGAAAGTGAGTAACTGACTCTTCAGGGTGATGTTTTAAAACTTTTTAAACCCTCTCCACAGAGCTGGTGTTCTGATGAATTGTGCTGCCTTGTTGAAATGTCTTCCCATAACGTATATTTATAGGCAGCGCTCTACATAAAAATGTAGGTATGATGTTCTGATAGCCTAAATGACTGTGAGAAAATGCCACCAGCAAAACTACAAGTAGAACACTTTGAAAGCCTAAATCACCCTATGAGAAAATGTACAAGCATTAAAAAAACAATTAAGATATTTTAATTGCCTAAATCATCTTAGTCAGTAGTCATATTAAGCCAAGTCTGTACTAAATTAACATTAAAAACACAATAAAACATTTAAAACGAAGTTACTACGCTATACTACACTATAAACCTGCTTCGGGCCCACAAAAATCAGCCCTGCCTCTCCAACTCAACAAGTGTGTCACACCTATGCTATCCTAGAGGGGATTCATGAAGCGAGAGCCACAGTGTACAGATATTCCCGGGAACGTGGTCACATCGTTCTCCCTTTATAAAGACAACAGAGGCCCAAGGCCCAGTCACAACAGCAAATTCTGCCTGTTTCCCCAAACTCAGCTTTTATATGCCCCCTTAATGATACAGCAAACCTGTGGCCAGTTTTTTGATTGTCTGGGTCTATTTTGAGCCTAAACACTTTTTCTGATGAGCTGATTTGAAGAAAACAGTTTCGCCTGGGGTTTGTTCAGCCAGCTGCTGGATCTTTCTGCATAGTCTGCTGTTGTTGCCCCAGGAGACAGGAGACAGGGGAGGGGCGAAGAGGATGATGCAAGACTTCAAAGGGAATTCTACCAATTTCAAAATGTCTGCATAATTCAGTGTTTGACGTGTAAAGAGAGTCATTGAGTGGTTGGTGTGAAATGTCTTTACAGTGGTGGTGACAGGAACCAGGGGTCACTATGTCTACCTACTATTTCACCTCACAGCACCCTCCACGCATGAATGGTTTAAAAAAAAAAAAGTTACCCCAAAAACTCATCTCAAAACTATCGTAAAACAATATCTCAAACGACATCATTCATACATAACCTGACTCTCTAAGTTTCTTTAGAATAGAGCATTTCACACTAAACCACTCTGAATGAGTTTCTTTACATATTTACTATTTATGCAGAAATGTTGAATTCACCTTTAAGAAGACAGGAACTGTATTCCTTTTTACCCTATTAACCTAAATAGGCATGCACTATCTTGCTTTATTATTGTGGTGGTGACCACTGGCTCCAGTTTCAGGAAAGGAGCTTTAAGGGCCCCCTATGCAGATTTGTGCTGTGCGCCCTGCCCCCTTTGCTAAAAAAGCCAAGTTGTTATTGTTTTGTTGCTGTTAATGTTGGTTTTCACTGTTTCGAGATGGTATGTGTTTTGTGTGCTTTTTTGTTTTGGGGTGTTGGCTTAGTGTGGGTTGGGGGCTCATCATCAGCGGGGGATTTATGGCTTTATGTGACCTCCCTGCTGTTTTTGTGGTCATGTCTGTGCCTTTTCTGGTGGTTGTAATAAAATATCACTTCTCTTAATACAAACATGGCTTCCTCTGACTCTTCTGCATCATGCTACACTGGTGTCAGAAGTGGGATAGCACTCATAGAGAACTGAAGAGGAATGGCACTTCAAAAAACTTAAGGCAAATGGCGGAGAAGTTTGAGCATGGCCAAAGACTGCAGAAGTAGAAGCAGTGCAGCAAGGACCGGTGGCAAAGATAATGGAAGAAGCAGCGCAGCAAGGATCAGCAGTAAAGCATGGCAGCCTGGCAGTGTTGGCTACAGCCCTCCAGTGATGCTTCGAGCAGATGCCAGGGGCGTGGCTAGGCAGGCTGGTGCTTTCTGATGAGTGGATGGGCAAGCTGTGGCTGGCAAGGTGAGTACTGCTGGGGAGCCTCCTGGGCATGCTGCTGCCGGATGAGCTGGGATTTGAGCCATTACAGCCAAGACAAAGAGGTCTGCCGGGCCTGGGAAAGAGGCGTGCCCCGCGCACCCCAGGGACTCTGATCAAACTCAGTGAGATCACCAGCCACCCTCACCTTTAAAGCGCAACGTTTGCCACATCTTATCCCACTTCTGACACCAGTGTGGCGCCTTCGTAGAATAAGACACGGAAAACCTTGTGCTTTAAAGGTTCATGCTCTTACAACTTATTTACAATACAAGTCTCTCCTACTGTAAAAATGGTGCCTCCCAAGAGCCTCTGCACATGGCTTCTCTGCATGGTCACGCCTTCTGCACTCCCTCGGTAAGATCCAGTAATGGGACGCTACACTCTATATATCAGAGGCCTTAACCTTTTTTACGGTGTGCCCCTTTTTTAGAGTTATTAAATACTTTGCAACCCCCCTTTCCCTCCCCCTAGTGAGCTGCCTCTCACACACCAGCATACACATTATAGAAATTACAGAATAATAATCAAATAGTAACTTATACACTTAAGGTATGGCTAAGCCTGCATTCCATTGCTAACACTTTGCCAAAAACAGCAAATCTTTAGCCTTGCACAGAACGTTTTTAAAGTTTAATGATCAAGACCCAAATCTCACTCAACTGAAACTCATATTCAATTTTAATAGAAATTGAAATCCATCAACATTAGTCAATTAGTCCATGGCATTTAGGTGAATTCACTCAGCAGGGCATGTATGCAGTCGCCAAATTTAATTACCTCTCTATTTGATAAGGTATATATGTTGTTGTAGCACCACTCTCGCAACCCCAGCAGGATCACAAAGGGACCCCCAGGTTAAGAGGTGAAAAACCCTTGCTATATATAACATTTGGTTAGACAAGCGGCCAAGCACAGTACAAAAACAAGAAATGGGATTCGGCCTAAATGTCCACTTTGTCACAGAAATCCCTTTTGCTAACATCAGTGGAAATGATGAAACAACTCTAAATAAACATTGATGACAAAATCCATGTTGCAAAAGTCTGATAATGCTCACCTCTACTTGACGATTCTGTCTTTATGATGAAACAGTCTACTGTTCTGACATGACCTCTGAAGCCTCAGGCGCCAGAATGTAACTGCTGCACCATTTAAGGTGGAACGGGAAAATCGAACAAGAAGCTGGCGAACAGGAAGCTGACTTTAAAGCAGAGCTTGTGGTGAGATCCTTTTCTGGCATGACTTCCTAATAAGACACTATTTAAAATCAGGAATGTACATGAACGTTTTACTTTATTAGTAAAAAATTAAGACTCGTTCAGATTACGCAATTTAGTGAAATACAAAAATAAGTTTTTCAAGTAGTTTTGAAAAGCAGCTGAACTCACTTATCCATCATTAATGCCATTCTGGTTGTTCTGGTTGTTGCTTAAAGGGAAAATCTGGTCAAAATAAAAAATGTAATGCACTCCATGCCACTACAAATATCATTAAATGCTGGTTTTAAGGCCAGAATGTCCCTTTAATAATAGAAAAATCATCTGTGATCATAAAGAAGTTCCCTTCTTTAAAAGGTAAACACTTAAGGCACATTCATAAGTAAGATGTAAGCAAGATACAGTAGATTAACTGGCTCAGAGGCAGGTTAAAGGATTAGTTCGACCCTACATGCTAACATGGCTAACAGTGAATAGAAAGCAGTAGGTAGTGATCAGCAAACATAATTTCCATAATCATAACTAGATTCTTTCATTGTGGTTCCATTTACTGTTAGCAACGTTAGGGTTCCGGCAGAATTATTCCGTTAAACTGCTCAGCCGTGGTAACTATCAGAACAGGTGATTTAGGGAACTTGTCTTTTGAAGGCGTAGTTCAGCTCGGCTCCTCCGCTGAGGAGCAGGTCGATCCCGGTGCAGAACGTGGCGTCGGCGGCGAGGAAAAGAGCCATCAGCCCGCTCTCCTCTTCAGTCCCCATCCGACCCATCAGCTGTTGAAGAAAAAGGAGCGATGCGAGTGAGTGGAGCGAGTCAAATCTGGTCCTGCACAACCACCGACCTGAAGAGTCCAGTGTTTCCTCTGATGACAGTGACCTCATTCAGCTGATGGACTTCAGGAGCTGAAAGAGTTACACTACAGGAAGGAGAGGACTGTACACTGTGGAGGAAAGAGGCACTCCAAGACTGGACTTTAATAAACTCATTTTTGTGAGGCCTTAAATACAGAAGTCACCAATGTGCTAGGAAATGGCTTTAAAATGCACCACTACTACTAATAGTGATAATAATATGCAGATATTTTTAGTAGTAAGGTTAACCAATCAGCACTCAGTAGCATTATTGCCAACCCATCAGCACTCAGTAGCATTAATGCTAACCAATCAGCGCTCAGTAGCAGTAATGCCAACCAATCAGCACTCAGTAGCAGTAATGCTAACCAAACTCACACTAATGGAACAACACTGGGCAGCTGAACACGCTTGGAGGAGACACTGTTATATCAGCTAACAGACTAGCAACGGGCTAGCATCGCGCTGACTGATGGGGAGGAGGGCACTCAGCAGCAGTATTGCCAAACAATCAGCACTCAGCAGCAGTAATGCTAACCAATCAGCACTCAGTAGCAGTAACGTTAATCAATCAGCATTCAGTAGCGGTAATGCTAATCAATCAGCACTCAGTTGCAGTAACGCTAACCAATCAGCACTCAGTAGCAGTAAGGTTAACCAATCAGCACTCAGTATCAGTAACACTAACCAATCAGTGCTCAGTAGCAGTAATGCCAACCAATCAGCACTCAGTAGCAGTAATACTAACCAATCAGCAGTCAGTAGCAGTAATGTTAACCAATCAGCGCTCAGTAGCAGTAATGCTAACCAATCAGCACTCAGTAGCAGTAATGCTAACCAATCAGCACTCAGTAGCAGTAATGCTAACCAATCAGCACTCCGTAGCAGTATTGCTAACAAATAAGCGCTCAGTAGCAGTAATGCCAACCAATCAGCACTCAGTAGCAGTAATGCCAACCGATCAGCATTCAGTAGCATTAATGCTAACCGATCAGCATTCAGTAGCAGTAACGCTAACCAATCAGCACTCAGTAGCAGTAATGCTAACCAATCAGCACTCAGTAGCTGTAATGCTAACCAATCAGCAATCAGTAGCAGTAACGCCAACCAATCAGCACTCAGCAGCAGTAATGCCAACCAATCAGCAATCAGTACCAGTAATGCCAACCAATCAGTGCTCAGCAGCAGTAATGCTAACCAATCAGCACTCAGTAGCAGTAACGCCAACCAATCAGCTCTCAGTAGCAGTAACGCTAACCAATCAGCACTCAGTAGCAGTAAGGCCAACCAATCAGCACTCAGTAGCAGTAATGCTAACCAATCAGCACTCAGTAGCAGTAATGCTAACCAAATCAGCACTCAGTAGCAGTAATGCCAACCAATCAGCACTCAGTAGCAGTAATGCTAACCAGTCAGCTCTCAGCAGCAGTAACGCCAACCAATCAGCACTCAGTAGCAGTAATGCTAACCAATCAGCACTCAGTAGCAGTAATGCTAACCAATCAGCTCTCAGCAGCAGTAATGCCAACCAATCAGCACTCAGTAGCAGTAATGCTAACCATCAGCTCTCAGTAGCAGTAACGCTAACCAATCAGCACTCAGTAGCAGTAATGCTAACCAATCAGCTCTCAGTAGCAGTAATGCTAACCAATCAGCTCTCAGCAGCAGTAACGCCAACCAATCAGCACTCAGTAGCAGTAATGCTAACCAATCAGCTCTCAGTAGCAGTAACGCTAACCAATCAGCTCTCAGTAGCAGTAATGCTAACCAATCAGCATTCAGTAGCAGTAATGCTAACCAGTCAGCTCTCAGCAGCAGTAACGCCAACCAATCAGCACTCAGTAGCAGTAATGCTAACCAATCAGCATTCAGTAGCGGTGCCGCTAATTAATCAGCACTCAGTTGCAGTAACGCTAACCAATCAGCGCTCAGTAGCAGTAATGCTAACCAAACAGCACTCAGTAGCAGTAACGCTAACCAAACAGCACTCAGTAGCAGTAATGCCAACCAATTAGCACTCAGTAGCAGTAATGCTAACCAATCAGCTCTCAGCAGCAGTAACGCCAACCAATCAGCACTCAGTAGCAGTAATGCTAACCAATCAGCTCTCAGTAGCAGTAATGCTAACCATCAGCTCTCAGCAGCAGTAACGCCAACCAATCAGCACTCAGTAGCAGTAATGCTAACCAATCAGCTCTCAGTAGCAGTAACGCTAACCAATCAGCACTCAGTAGCAGTAATGTTAACCAATCAGCTCTCAGTAGCAGTAATGCTAACCATTCAGCTCTCAGCAGCAGTAACGCCAACCAATCAGCACTCAGTAGCAGTAATGCTAACCAATCAGCTCTCAGTAGCAGTAACGCTAACCAATCAGCTCTCAGTAGCAGTAATGCTAACCAATCAGCATTCAGTAGCAGTAATGCTAACCAATCAGCACTCAGTAGCAGTAAGGCTAACCAGTCAGCTCTCAGCAGCAGTAACGCCAACCAATCAGCTCTCAGCAGCAGTAACGCCAACCAATCAGCACTCAGTAGCAGTAACGTTAACCAATCAGCATTCAGTAGCGGTACCGCTAATCAATCAGCTCTCAGTTGCAGTAACGCTAACCAATCAGCACTCAGTAGCGGTAACACTAACCAATCAGCACTCAGTAGCAGTAATGCCAACTAATCAGCACTCAGTAGAGTTATGCTAACCAATCAGCTCTCAGTAGCAGTAACGCTAACCAATCAGCTCTCAGTAGCAGTAATGCTAACCAATCAGCATTCAGTAGCAGTAATGCTAACCAATCAGCTCTCAGCAGCAGTAACGCCAACCAATCAGCACTCAGTAGCAGTAATGCTAACCAATCAGCATTCAGTAGCGGTGCCGCTAATTAATCAGCACTCAGTTGCAGTAACGCTAACCAATCAGCGCTCAGTAGCAGTAATGCTAACCAATCAGCACTCAGTAGCAGTAACGCTAACCAAACAGCACTCAGTAGCAGTAATGCCAACCAATTAGCACTCAGTAGCAGTAATGCTAACCAGTCAGCTCTCAGCAGCAGTAACGCCAACCAATCAGCACTCAGTAGCAGTAATGCTAACCAATCAGCTCTCAGTAGCAGTAATGCTAACCATTCAGCTCTCAGCAGCAGTAACGCCAACCAATCAGCACTCAGTAGCAGTAATGCTAACCAATCAGCTCTCAGTAGCAGTAACGCTAACCAATCAGCACTCAGTAGCAGTAATGTTAACCAATAAGCTCTCAGTAGCAATAATGCTTACCAATCAGCTCTCAGCAGCAGTATCGCCAACCAATCAGCACTCAGTAGCAGTAATGCTAACCAATCAGCTCTCAGTAGCAGTAAGCTAACCAATCAGCACTCAGTAGCAGTAATGCTAACCAATCAGCATTCAGTAGCAGTAATGCTAACCAATCAGCACTCAGTAGCAGTAAGGCTAACCAGTCAGCTCTCAGCAGCAGTAACGCCAACCAATCAGCTCTCAGCAGCAGTAACGCCAACCAATCAGCACTCAGTAGCAGTAACGTTAACCAATCAGCATTCAGTAGCGGTACCGCTAATCAATCAGCTCTCAGTTGCAGTAACGCTAACCAATCAGCACTCAGTAGCGGTAACACTAACCAATCAGCACTCAGTAGCAGTAATGCCAACTAATCAGCACTCAGTAGAGTTATGCTAACCAATCAGCACTCAGTAGCAGTAACGCTAACCAATCAGCACTCAGCAGCAGTAATGCTAACCAATCAGCATTCAGTAGCAGTAACACCAAGCAATCAGCACTCAGTAGCAGTAATGCCAACCAATTAGCTCTCAGTAGCAGTAACGCTAACCAATCAGCACTCAGTAGCAGTAATGCTAACCAATCAGCTCTCAGCAGTAGTAATACTAACCAATCAGCTCTCAGCAGCAGTAACGCCAACCAATTAGCTCTCAGTAGCAGTAACGCTAACCAATCAGCACTCAGTAGCAGTAATGCTAACCAATCAGCACTCAGTAGCAGTAACGCTAACCAATCAGCATTCAGCAGCAGTAATGCTAACCAATCAGCATTCAGCAGCAGTAACACCAAGCAATCAGCACTCAGTAGCAGTAATGCCAACCAATTAGCACTCAGTAGCAGTAAGGCCCACCAATCAGCTCTCAGTAGCAGTAAGGCCAACCAATCAGCACTCAGTAGCAGTAAGGTCAACCAATCAGCACTCAGTAGCAGTAATGCTAACCAATCAGCAATCAGTAGCAGTAATGCCAACCAATCAGCACTCAGCAGCAGTAGTGCCAACCAATCAGCACTCAGTAGCAGTAATGCTAACCAATCAGCACTCGGTAGCAGTAGGGTTAGCTAATCAGCCCTCAGTAGCAGTAATGCTAACCAATCAGCACTCAGTAGCAGTAGGGTTAGCTAATCAGCACTCAGTAGCAGTAATGCCAACCAATCAGCACTCAGTAACAGTAACGCTAACCAATCAGCACTCAGTAGCAGTAGCGCCAACCAATCAGCACTCAGTAGCAGTAATGCCAACCAGTTAGCTCTCAGCAGCAGTAGCGCCAACCAATCAGCACTCAGTAGCAGTAATGCCAACCAATTAGCTCTCAGTAGCAGTAGCGCCAACCAATCAGCACTCAGTAGCAGTAATGCCAACCAATTAGCTCTCAGCAGCAGTAGCGCCAACCAATCAGCACTCAGTAGCAGTAATGTTAACCAATCAGCTCTCAGTAGCAGTAGCGCCAACCAATCAGCACTCAGTAGCAGTAATGCCAACCAGTTAGCTCTCAGTAGCAGTAGCGCCAACCAATCAGCACTCAGTAGCAGTAATGCCAACCAATTAGCTCTCAGCAGCAGTAACGCCAACCAATCAGCACTCAGTAGCAGTAATGCTAACCAATCAGCACTCAGTAGCAGTAATGCTAACCAATCAGCTCTCAGTAACAGTAATGCTAACCAATCAGCTCTCAGTAGCAGTAACTCTAACCAGTCAGCTCTCAGTAGTAGTAGCGCCAACCAATCAGCACTCAGTAGCAGTAATGCCAACCAGTCAGCTCTCAGTAGCAGTAATGCTAACCAATCAGCTCTCAGTAGCAGTAATGCTAACCAATCAGCACTCAGTAGCAGTAATGCTAACCAATCAGCTCTCAGTAGCAGTAATGCTAACCAATCAGCACTCAGTAGCAGTAATGCTAACCAATCAGCACTCAGTAGCAGTAATGTTAACCAATCAGCTCTCAGTAGCAGTAATGCTAACCAGTCAGCACTCAGCAGCAGTAAGGCTAACCAGTCAGCTCTCAGTAGCAGTAATGCTAACCAATCAGCTCTCAGTAGCAGTAATGCTAACCAATCAGCTCTCAGTAGCAGTAAGGCCCACCAATCAGCTCTCAGTAGCAGTAATGCCAACCAATCAGCACTCAGCAGCAGTAATGCTAACCAATCAGCACTCAGTAGCAGTAATGCCAACCAGTCAGCTCTCAGTAGCAGTAATGCTAACTAATCAGCACTCAGTAGCAGTAATGCTAAACAATCAGCTCTCAGTAGCAGTAATGTTAACCAATCAGCACTCAGTAGCAGTAATGTTAACCAATCAGCTCTCAGTAGCAGTAATGCTAACCAGTCAGCACTCAGTAGCAGTAAGGCTAACCAGTCAGCTCTCAGTAGCAGTAATGCTAACCAATCAGCACTCAGTAGCAGTAATGCTAACCAATCAGCTCTCAGTAGCAGTAAGGCCCACCAATCAGCTCTCAGTAACAGTAAGGCCAACCAATCAGCATTCAGCAGCAGTAATGCTAACCAATCAGCAATCAGTACTAGTAATGCCAACCAATCAGCTCTCAGCAGCAGTAGTGCCAACCAATCAGCACTCAGTAGCAGTAAGGTTAACCAATCAGCACTCAGTAGCAGTAAGGTTAGCTAATCAGCTCTCAGTAGCAGTAATGCCAACCAATCAGCACTCAGTAACAGTAATGCTAACCAATCAGCACTCAGTAGCAGTGATGCCAACCAATCAGCCCTCAGAAGCAGTGATGCCAACCAATCAGCCCTCAGAAGCAGTAATGCCAACCAATCAGCACTCAGCAGCAGTAATGCCAACCAATCAGCACTCAGCAGCAGTAATGTTAGCGTCCTACTGCACAAACTTCATTTTTTAAACACCTCAGTGTTGCTGCTGGACTGAGAATAGTCCACCAATCAAAAATATCCAGAGAGTTATTAGCCATTCAGGCCCCTTCAGTGACAACTCACTCACGGGGCCCTCTAGTGTCATGATTTTGGTATAGAGGGTGAAATAGGAAGTGGCCAGGCTCCCCTTAGTGGCTCTGGTAAAAAGCCCTTAGTATCTGTTTAGAATAAAAAACAAAATACTGTTTCTCTCCTATTCTTCTGTTTCACTGCAGGAATATCCATCGTTTATGATCTGATGATCTCACTGGAATGACAATCTGCCAGACAGTCTAATACAGGAGTGTCAAACTGGGTTCCTTCTGTGCCAGTTTGACTCCCTGGTTTAAACTATGAATGTGGCAAAAATAACAGAAGAACGTTAAAATCAAATCTAGAGGAAACAGGGAACCAGTGCAAAATGCAAAACTCTCTGTAACGTTTCCTCTTCTGCTCTACTGACCGCTTTTTGTACAAGCTGTAATCGGCCAATAGTTTCTTAGGTGATCAAAAAAAGGTAAAAGAACAGAGAAGCCAAATGAAGCAGCATGGAGTGAGCAGAACACCCCAGACTTCAGTGTTTGGGTTTGGGTTTATCAGAACACACTGTTTTGCCTTCCGTCTTTCTCTGTACCTGAGCGTTCTCTCCTTCTTTAATAACGGCCAAAGCATCAGGTGTTTGTCCTGCAAGCTCCTCCCACAGAGGGGTCATCACGTTTCCAGGAGATATGCTGAAACACACAGAGGAGAAGATTCAATGTATGTACAAATCTATACAAACATGCCTGGGAAAATTAAAAGCTTTGTTAAATCTGTAAGTGAAAATTAGTTAAACCCTTAAAACCTCTGGCTTAGTACTATACTACACTGAGGCTTATTATTCAGTAACTACAAGGACTTCCATGCAAACTGGCTGAGCTATTCTTGGGTTGTAGAAGTGTGTAATAAAACTTTGGCCATTTAAGTGGTTAATTCATCCTCTGTAGAGAACACAGATAAATCTGGCATTTTTCTGCAAATTTCAGTGCAATTTTTTTTTTCAAGTCAAGTCAGCTTTTATTGTCAATACTACAACATGTACAGAACATACAGAGTATTGAAATTGTGTTACTCTCAGACTCCATGGTGTAAACACTAAACACTAATCATAAACAAAATAAACACTAATAGTAGAAAAATAGAATAATAAAAAGAAAAAAAAATAATAATATAAATATAAGAAGGTCCTGAAATTAACACTAAAGTGACATAAGGCACAAACAGATTAAGGTCTGTGGGTATAAATAGTGCAAATATAAACAGTAGTGCAAATTGGAATGAGCTTATGGAGCAGTTAAAGTGATGAGTGCATTTCATTTATTTGTTGAGATTAACATACTGGAAAATCACAAAATACAAAATGTGCGGTGACACTTTATTTGGATTGGTCGTTTGTAGATGATTAATAAGCTCTTAACAGATTAACAGTAACACATCAACAACATATCAGTGAAGCAGCCGTAGTGAAGCATCTGAAGTAAACATCTTGTAGATGTTCTGTTGATACATTACTTACATTAAGCAGATGTGTTGTTAATATGTTACTTCATTACACAAAACCTAACCTTACCAAACTTACCCAACACCTAAGCCTCACCCTGGGCCTAATCCTAACCCTAACCTTAACCTCAACCCAAAACCTAATTCTAGCCCTCACCCTGGCCCTAATCCTAACCCTAACCTTAACCTCAACCCAAAACCTAATCCTAACCCTCACCCTGGTCCTAATCCTAACCTTAACCTCAACCCAAAACCTAATCCTAACCCTCACCCTGGTCCTAATCCTAACCCTCATATATTTTTGATGTGTTACTGAGAGTCTGTTGAGTGTTTGTTTCATCTAAATGGACACTCAAAATAAAGTGTCACCAAATGTGCCATCACATTTGCACAGGCCACATTTTATGCCCCTCCCCAGCTAATAAACAGTAACTGTGCGTTACTGGGGTGCCCAAACTTTTGCACAGGACTCTATATGCTGGTCAGCGAAATAAGAGAAGAGAAGAAATATCTGAGGGATTAAATCTGAGCATCACTCACCAGTTCACCCTCACGTTGTAGCAGCTCTCATCTACAGCCATGGCTTTAGTCATGGAAACAATGGCCCCCTTGTGGACAAATGCGAGAATTACACACAGTCTTAACTTGAGCAGATGGCATTTTAGTCCCAAACTGAGTTATTTCAATATTTGTGTGTTTTTTTTAACACCAGACTCAACTGATCAGCTTCATCTCTCAGCCCTTTATGAGAACCAGCACCATAAAAGCAACAAAGGCATTAGAATCCCCACCTTGGTGGCCACGTAGGGAGCTGCATGCTTCTGACCAATGGAGGCCACCAGGCTGGCGACGTTGATGATGTTGCCTTGCGTTTGGCGCAGGTAGGGGAGAGCAAACTGTCCCGAAAGAAGAACGTGCAGAATATCTTAGGGATTTATGCTCAAATATGAATTTTATGAGCTTGTTTGATTACAAAGAGAAGAAGGAAATTAATAATAAAAAGAGAAAACAACAGAACTGTTTCATTAGCGCTGATCAAACAGGACAGACTGGGTTTGGAGGCCTAACCTTAGACGCAAGAAAGTAGCTGATCAGATTGAGGTTGAGTAAGTCTTTGAACTCCTCTGCGGTGGTCTCATCCGTGGATTTATGAGGGGGATCTGAGAAAGAGAGAGAGTTTTATTAATGTATTTTAATGTCAGCTATGGACAAATTTAAACACTTTTAAATCGCTGTATAAAAAACCAAGCATCTCCAAACTGGTAACTTTACAGGAGAAGGAAAAAACCTTCTTCAGTGTAAAAAATGAAGGTCAGCTCAACTTAAAATGATACAGTAACTGATTACATGGCTTTTCTTGAGTTGACTCAACTTGAGTTCACCCAGCTCAAACTTCTTAGTTGAGTCAAAAATTCTTCTAGCTCTGCATCTCAGTTAGATAAACAAAACAGAATTGGTGTTATTTTACTCAGTTTCCCCACTAGCTGGCGCTCTGTCTATCACACAGTCCCATCTGGCATATTCTCCTCTTGGGTTTCTGGATATGGACAGCTGTGGTGTTGCTGGGATTCAAACTCACAACCTCCTGATGTTGGGATGAATCATTAGACAGCTGCACCACATGAGACGATGCTTGAAAGTTAAAACGACACATTTTCTCCAGTGTTTTAAACATTTGTAGACACTCAATCTGAGCTGCTTCATGTGTTCCTGAGTGGTGCAGTGGACTAAGCCGTCACCCCAACAGGAGGTTGTGAGTTTGAGCCCCGGCGATGCCACAGCCATCCATAAGGGTGAACCCAAGAGGAAAAATGTCCAGCAGGATTGTGTGATGGAAAATTCCTGGCTAGTGGGGAAGTTGAGTATAAAAAAGAAGTTTATTTTATTTACCAAACTAAGAAACAGAGTTGAACTCTGGTGTCCTCAAGTTGAGTCAACTCAAGAAAAGCCATGTAATCAATGACTCTATCATTCTGAGTTGAGCTGAACTCTCATTTTAACAGTGTTCACTTTTTATGTAAGTTAATATAAAGAGACTTTATTCCAGGCAATTCTGGAGCATTTCTATTGGTCCATTCATCTTGAAGTTGGCCCACAGTGTAAAGGGCAGCCGTACTCATTTGTTTATTTTTGGACAGTGAGCTTTGCTAAAACATAAACAAACAGGACTCGTCAGAATAAGCTAAGCAGGTTTACAAACTTTGACCAGTCCCTAAACTTTGGCCTGTCAAACAGACGACGCAGGAGAGGCTACTTACGCCATCCAACGTTATTGACCAAACAGTCTATCTGTCCGAACTGCTCGACGGTCACTGTGATCAGTCTCTGCGGGACAAAAAAGAGAAGCACTAAACAAAAGCTCTTTAATGAAGCTGTGGGCAGTCAGGGTTTCGTTACGGTCACCATCGCCGCACCTTGATGTCCTCTTCCTTCGCCATGTCACACAACACGAAGAGGCAGCAGCCTGGACCCGCTTCATTCAGCTCCGCCTCCAGAGCTTTACCCGCAGCAGCTGATGGGACACGAGAACATACACAGAACCATTTTCTTTACTGAGGAACGCTTGAGGAACCATCTTTTTAAAGTGTGTAAATAAACAGTGATTGTGCAGAACCAAAAGGGTTCTATATAGCACCAAAAAGGGTTCTTTTATTGATTCAAGCTTGGCACCATAACAACAGAAGAACCCTTTTTGGTGCTATGTAGAACATTTTTCATCAGGCTTCTATACAGAACCATCTACAGCACATTCTCCATCAATCTGAAGAACCCTTTCATGATGCAAAGAACCCTTTAATCATGCCAAGGGTTCTTTGAGTGATTATGGTTCTATATGGAACCATTTTCTTTCCTGTAGAACCCTTGAGGAACCATCTGTGTGTAAAGTGTGTAAATAAACATTGAGAACCCTTGTTGGTGCTATATAGGACTCTTTATGAAGGTTCTATACAGAACCATCTATAGCACATTCTCTATCAACCTGAAAAAGCTCTTATGATTTAAAGAACTCATCAATCTTGCAAAGGGTTCTTTGAGTGTTCATGGTTCTATATGGAACTATTTTCTTTACTGAAGAACCCTTGAGGAACCATCTTGTGTGTGTAAATAAACAGTGATTGTGCAGTAAAATGCTATATAGAACCCAAAGGGCTCTATATAGCACCCAAAAGCGTTCTTCCATTGATTCAAGCTTGACATCGTAAAAACAGAAGAACCCTTTTTGGTTCTACATAGGACTCTTTTCATAAAGGTTCTATATAGAACCATCTACAACAGATTTTCTATCAATCTGAAGAACCATTTCATGATTTAATCATGCAAAGGGTTCTTCGAGTGTTCATGGTTCTATGCAGAACCATTTTCTTTACTGAAGAACCCTTGAAGAACCATCTTTTTTAACAGTGGATTGAATTTAACATATTTGGGGAAACAAAACACACAAAACAAAACTATATAGGTGCACTTTGTAGTTCTACAGTTACAGACTGTAGTCCATCTGTTTCTCTGATACTTTGTTAGCCCCCTTTTACCCTGTTCTTCAGTGGTCAGGACCCCCATACTGAAGTTTTCAAACACCTCAGTGTCACTGCTGGACTGAGAATAGTCCACCAACCAAAAATATCCAGCCAACAGCGTCCTGTGACCACTGATGAAGGACTAGAGGATGACCAACACAAACTGTGCAGCAGCAGATGAGCTATCGTCTCTGACTTTACATCTACAAGGTGGACTGACAAGGTAGGAGTGTCTAATAGAGTGGACAGTGAGTGGACACAGTGTTTAAAAACTCCAGCAGCACTGCTGTGTCTGATCCACTCGCACCAGCACAACACACACTAACACAACACCACCACGTCAGTGTTACTGCGGTGCTGAGAATGATCCACTACCCAAATAGTACCTGCTCTGTGAGGGTCCATGGGGGTCCTGACCACTGAAGAACAGGGTAAAAGGGGGCTAACAAAGTATGCAGAGAAACAGATGGACTACAGTCTGTAACTGTAGAACTACAAAGTGCACCTATATAGTAAGTGGAGCTGATAAAATGGACAATGAGCGTAGAAACAAGGAGGTGGACATAATGTTAAGCCTGATCTGTGTGTATTAAAATAAAACAGTAAGCCAATGTAAATAAAACTGTGAAAAAACAAAACACATTAAAAGTACGTAAAAGAGCTCTGTTCTGATTGGCTGCCCTGAATCGGGCCTCATTTGAAAAGAAATCTGAGCTGAAACACTCCCTATAACTTCAAGGTGAATGGGCGGGGCTAAGCTGTTTTAGACTGAAAAGTCAGATAAATGTAAAGGGTTACGGGCCCTTTAAAAGAGTATTATTTAAAGGACTCATATAATGGAAAACTGAACTGTTCTTGCTTTGTAGAAATAAGAGTTTGATGTACACACTGTGTGGACACTGCATGCATAAACACTGTGAATGTTTCAGCATGTACCTTTCACCCCAGTCCATACAGTCCACATTAAGTTGCAAACAACAGCCTGTTTTGAATTCCCTGTTCACAAAAAACAACTTATTTAAACACATCTGAGATGTTCTTCCGGCCTACAGCAGTTTAGCCCCACTCATCACAGTAAAGTTAGGAGTGTTCAACCTAGACTCCTTTTCGAATGAGGCACAATTCGGGGCAGCTGATCATAAAAGCTAAATGACCCATATCAGGCATCAAGGCAAGGGAAAGTAATCATAAAAACAGAAAGGAGAGGAATAACACTACAATAATTAAAAATGAATAAAGCAAACAAAACATAGGACATAGGAGTGCTATGGAAGGAGAGGGAGTAAACAGGCAAACGCATAAACGAACGAAAAGGCAAATGAACATGCAAGTACATACACTATATGGACAAAAGTATTGGGACACCTACACATCACACCTACAGGAGCTTTTATGAATCCCGTTCTAAATCCATAGGTATTAATATGGAGTTGGTCCCCCTTTACAGCTCTAACAGCTTCCACTCTTCTGGGAAGCTTCCTACAAGATTTTGGAGAGTCTCTGTGGGAATTTCTGCCCATTCATCCAGAAGAGCTTTGGTGAGGTTGAGGTCAGGGTTCTGTGAGGGCCAGTCAAGTTCTTCTACACCAAACTCACCCAGCCATGACTTTATGGACCTTGCTTTGTACACTGGGACTCAGTCATGCTGGAACCGAAAAGGTTCTTGCCCAAACTGAGTTGGAAGTGTATAATTGTCCAAAATGTCTTGGTGCTGAAGCATTAAGATTTCCCTTCACTGGAACTAAGGGTTCTAGACCAACCCCTGAAAAACAGCCCCATATCATCATCCCTCCTCCACCAAACTTCACAGCTGGCACAGTGCAGTCAGGCAGGTAACGTTCTCCTGGCATTCGCCAAACACAGACTCGTCCATCAGACTGACAGAGGCAGTTTGGGGCTTTAGTGATTCAACAGAGGATAGACACTGTGTGCTTCAGCACTCAGTGGTCCGACTCTGTGAGTTTGTGTTATCTACCGCTTCGTGGCTGAGCTGTTTTTGCTCCTAGACGCTTCATCTTCACATAGGGCTGGGCGATAAAACGATAACGATAAGTATCGCGATATAACTTTTCCTCGATAGAGCGATAACACAGGTTCGATAAATGTTCAATATAATACACTGTTCTCACACTTCCACGTTTTAGCGAAAGCCCTGGTGGCGTTTTCTACTGCAAGGAAAGCGACACTACTCTGCTGTTGTTTTTCGACTTAATTAGAGAGGGAGGGGGCCACGAGTAAAAAATGGGTCGCCAAATATACTTTTAGCAACGGCTGAAACGCGGAGTTATACAGTCCCTGTTTGAGTTGAGCGACAGGCGATCTGTTCTGTGACCGAGTTTGAGTGACGAGGTCAGTGGTGTAACTGTACTGTCCTACAGTGAACTCACCTCTTTCTGTACATCCTAACAACTTTAGCGGTGTTACATCACGTCTACAGCACTGTTACAGCGCCAAACCGTCATATTTTAGTATTAGTGCATTCTCGAACAACGAAAGTGAAAGAAAGAAGTGGGTTCATGTAAATTACAGCCCTGATTTAAACGAAAGTAAACTGAGGAAGCTGTGAGGCGCTGGAGAGCGGGAGAGCGCTGTCTTTCCAGGCTAGCTGTTTTTAGCTGTTGGCTAACTTGAAGCAGTGCTCCGGCAAAACACGGTGAATTGATGATACAGTAGATCAAACAAGACACAAAATCACGACTTTCAGTTTAAACATACCTAAAAGGAGGACTCTGTTTGACTGGTGTGAGAGATTCACACTGCAGATAATGCTTTTACACAGCGAGCGTCAGATACACTGCGGTTCACCCCTTAAACTACTGCGGTAGCATAGAGAAACCCAGTCGTCTAGCTGGTGTCTGAATACTGTGATCTGCTCTGACATGGACGTGGTAGGAGTGACAGCAGTGACCTACCGAACCGAGTCGACGTTGTTGAGAAACTAAAGAGTTTAGCGCTGTTGTTGGCCACTTGTTTACCATTTGTAGCGGGGTAGCCGAGCGCTCGTCACCAGACAGCTGAAAATAATCTGTTTTCTTTCTTAAATCATGACTATTACAAAAATTGCAGCTGTGCTTTTCAAGCTGATAAAAACAGCTCAGAAACTTTCTCCCACTGTCCCATGACAGATCTGTGAAATGTTCCACTGTTTGCCGAGTGTTTGTCAGGATCGGACCGTAAGTGATAGTTTAAAACCACAATTAACCACCCAGGAGCAAAATCAGCCTTCAAACGTGAAAGAAATCATGATTTGACATTTATCTCGATATGTATCGATATCGAACGATATGAATTTTGTTTATCGTGATAACGTTTTTGGCCATATCGCCCAGCTCTATCTTCACAACAATAGCACTTACAGTTGACAGGGGCAGATCTAGCAGGGCAGAAATTTCAGAGGTGGCATCCTATAACAGTGCCATGTTTAAAGTCACTGAGCTCATCAGTGCGACCCTCTACTGCCAGTGTTTGTCTGTTGAGACTGTAAGGCTGTGTGCTTAACTTTATCCAGCTGTTAGCAAAGGGTGTGGCTGAAACACCTGAACTCAATGATTAGGACGGGTGTCCCAATACTTTTGTCCATATAGTGTAAGTAAGTATATAAATAAATAAATACACAGATGTAAACTGTATATATATATTATAACTGTATATTTGTATTTTTACCTTCATTGGCGCAGAAAACAACTTTGGCCCCATTCTGCACTGCAAAGAAGGAAGCAGGACAGCCTCGTTACACAAACTCCACACACACCGCACACCTCTTTCTCCCCCACCCCCGCACCGCCCCCCTTACCGAAAACCTTTACGATTCCTCTCCCGATGCCCCTCGACCCGCCGGTCACCACCGTCACCTTCCCGCTGTAGCGGAGCTGAGAGCTCGCCATGCTGCGCCAAACCGACCGGCTGCTACTCTTCAGACCGAGCTCAGTCAGCTGACCGTCATTCTCCACAAACTCCCTGCAGCTCTCACTTCACTCTCCTCGCGCACAACGCGCTGAAACTGACCATTCAGCGCTGCTGCTCTCCACCACAGACCGCAGCTTCCCAAACATCAGGCGCCTGACACGCGCTCTGTCAACTGAGCCGGCGTGGAGCATTGTGGGACTTGTAGTTTTTAATACGAAAACGCCACGTTTGGTACATTCTGAGGGCAAAACATATAAAAATCATTCTTCTATAAACAGGCATTACTCAGCGATGTGATTTGTGCCTTTATGATTAAAACCATAACTGATAATGAGAAAGATCAATATATTAATAGGTCAACATATAGATTATTATACATCTCTGCCTTTTCTTAGAGTTTTTACTATAGATCTATACTGTGTAGATCTATTATGTATATTATAATAATAATAATAATAATAATAATAATGAATTAATAGTCAATACTGAATAATTCATAGTAGATATAAATAATTCATAATGGACACTAAATAATTCATAGCAGATACTGAATAATTTATAGTAGATAATGAATAATTCATAGCAATTACTGAATAAATTATACTAGATACTGAATAAATTATAGTGGATATTGAATAATTCATAGTAGATACTGAATAATTCATAGCAGTTACTGAATAAATTATACTAGATACTGAATAAATTATAGTGGATACTGAATAATTCATAGCAGTTACTGAATAAATTATACTAGACACTGAATAAATTATAGTAGATACTGAATTATTAATAGTACTTACTTAATGCTTCTTTATCAATAATGAATCATTTATAGTGGTTACTAAATAATTCTTAGAAGATACTGAAGCTATTAAGCATTAGCTAGAACTGAAATAAACAAGAGTTTCATAATATGTCTCCTGTTTCCTGATGGTCCTGAGTACCTAAAACCACATCAAGTCAGATGGCTGATGGCCCTGGGGTCACCTGTGTTTGGTTGGTCAGTGTTTACTCAAATTTGATGGTTTTGTATGAAAGTATGATTAATGATCAATAATTGTGGTGCGGGGTAAAGTGTAGTGATCTTAAAGAGGGTCAGGATGACTGTAGATTAGAGTTGGAGCTACATGCAGGTCTAACAGGCCATCTAGTGTTCATTATATACAGTAAATGAAGTATTAGTGTAGACACTACATAAGAATAAGCAACAGACAGGGGGAAACTCATGCATGTGTTATTGGTAACTGTATTAACATCTTGGCCAGACAACAAGTCTTGGAAAAAGAACTTCACAGTAACAATATTCATTTGCATCCACGTTTACATTTATGGCACTTGGCAAAACTGTTTATGCAGATGGTATTACTGTAGTGCTTTGTTGTTTACTTGGACACCTTTTCTTCTGATGCTGCATTTAGACCAGCGACTAAAGATACCATCAATCTACATGAGTTTGGTTTGGAAGTGTTTTGCTTGTAAAAGCAACGACATTCAGATAAATGTAAATATACACCGATCAGGCATAACATTATGACCACCTCCTTGTTTCTGCGCTCATTGTCCATTTTATCAGCTCCACTTATTATAAAGGTGCACTTTGTAGTTCTACAGTTACAGACTGTAGTCCATCTGTTTCTCTGCATATTTTGTTAGCCCCCTTTTACCCTGTTCTTCAGTGGTCAGGACCCCCATGGACCCTCACAGAGCAAGTACTATTTGGGTGGTGGATCATTCTCAGCATTGCAGTAACACTGACATGGTGGTGGTGTGTTACTGTGTGTTGTGCTGGTGCGAGTGGATCAGACACAGCAGTGCTGCTGCAGTTTTTAAACACTGTGTCCACTCACTGCCCACTCTATTAGACACTCCTACCTTGTCAGTCCACCTTGTAGATGTAAAGTCAGAGGCGATAGCTCATCTGCTGCTGCACAGTTTGTGTTGGCCATCCTCTAGTCCTTCATCAGTGGTCACAGGACGCTGTTGGCTGGATATTTTTGGTTGGTGGACTATTCTCAGTCCAGCAGCGACACTGAGTTGTTTAAAAACTCCAGCAGCCCTGCTGTGTCTGATCCACTCAGACCAGCACAACACACACTAACACAACACCACCACATCAGTGTTACTGCAGTGCTGAGAATGACCCACCACCCAAATAGTACCTGCTCTGTGAGGGTCCATGGGGGTCCTGACCACTGAAGAACCGGGTAAAAGGGGGCTAACAAAGTATGCAGAGAAACAGATGGACTACAGTCTGTAATTGTAGAACTACAAAGTGCACCTATATAGTAAGTGGAGCTGATAAAATGGACAATGCGCGTAGAAACAAGGAGGTGGTCAGAATGTTATGCCTGATTGGTGTACAGTGCTGAAGACAGAGAACACAGTCAAACAAAATCACTTTTCAGAAGATATCGCTGAGGTGACTAGATATAATTCTGATATGATTCTTATAAGATAATCTACCTGTATGAGGAAGGAGTAAGTCAAAGAATCATCAAAAAATGTTAATAAAATGATTAAGAGCTACAGAGAAAATGGGGCTCCTAACAGCCACCTGGAAGACCTGGTAGACACTAAATCTGCCCCCATTGGATAAACAGCACTTAAAGCTTTCATCTTTGAGAGAGAAAAAATATATCAATATCAATGGAGAACAGGAATAGATTTTGATACAAAAATTAAAAAAAGAGAGAGAAAAAAAACAATAATAGCAACATAAAGAAGAAGTGGCAGAAGAAGAAACTGAACAGACAGCAGAAGTAAGACAGTGGTGACATTCTAATTTAGGCAGGGTGTACTGGAACCTCCTGAGGTAGTGTGTTGTGGGAGTGTGTGTGTGGTGGTGGTGGTGGTGGGGGGTGATGGTAGCTGGATTGAATTTCGGCATGACAGCATTCCCAACTCTGCCTGAGTGAAGAGGCAGCAGAGACGAGAGACGGGGGGCCACTGACCTACAAACAGCTTTAAGGGTCCCACTGCGGCGAGACAACGCCTCCTGCTGGACACACATGTCAGACGGGCACAGGGAACCACACACACACACACGCACAGACAGACAGTTCATGGTGTTGTGGAGGTCGTCAAGAAAACAGTGGCGGTCTCAGAGGAATCAGCCAAGACCTACAGTAGGTGACCGACACAAGTGTGAAGAAGCGTTTCACAAGTAAGCGACACACACACACACAAACACACACAGACTTAATAAGCAGAGTGTTGTGAGTTTTGTCATCGTCTGGGAAAATGTTCTAACTGCATTTGACAGTAAAATAACTTAAACTTAATTTCATCAGTGCAAATCAAGCCTGACTAACCACTTGATATTTAAATTCATATTAAATATGAAGAGGGACACTCAGCGGAGATTCTAAGTGAAAATGCACTACAAACTGGCCTTTAGAGCATCTCTGCTAACATTTGGGTGATTTTTAGGATACAGACCATAGAGCAGTGAAGTGCTTACTATATCAGCCGCCGTAGATCACTGCTTATGATAGATGTGCGTCTAGTTACCGCATGCATTATTTGCAGATTATAGAACGGTAAACAAATTAATGCATCATCTGATACTGAAAATAAACAATTTCTGTTCAAATTTATGACAAATTCTAAAACGCGTTTTTTTTTGTTTGTATGTAAACAAATGACAGATGACTTAATGGAATAAATATATATAATAAAAGTCTATGTTACCCATAATTTTGTGTGTATTTGATTTTGTGGAAAGGTACACACATTAGTTGTTACTGTAGTTACTGAATAATTCATAGTAGATGTTGAATAACAGTGTTTAATAAAGTATAGTAGTTCACAAATAATATATAGTAAGTACTGACAACTTCATAATAGATATTTAATGATTCATATTATTTACTAAATAATTTATAGTAGTTTATGAATGATTTATAATAGAGTAACAAACAATTCACAGTAGATTCCGAACAATTTACAGTAGTTACTGAATACTTACTTGAAATTACTAAAAAAATCGTCTTGAGATTAAAAATGTAACAACAAGCCTGCAGTTTAGGGGATTTAAAGTGCTAATAGGGAAACAGAGGAACGGACAGGATAATGTTTGCTCAATAACAGCAGCTCCTGAAGGCCATGCTGTGTG
This sequence comes from Colossoma macropomum, assembly GCF_904425465.1. Taxonomy (NCBI): domain Eukaryota; kingdom Metazoa; phylum Chordata; class Actinopteri; order Characiformes; family Serrasalmidae; genus Colossoma; species Colossoma macropomum. Next base: position 32,995,513 of record NW_023494801.1, on the reverse strand, counting down.
TTGATTTCGCGGTGAATAAATTCAGAGCTAATCCTGGGGCAGCATTAAGTCAGCCCTCCGCTCCGTACGGCTTGTGCTCAAGTGACACGATGGTATTTCTGCTCCACGACAGGGGAACCGAGCTGTCCAAAGAGCAGAGAGGTGCTCCACAGCAGGATTTCGGACAACTTAAGCCCTTAAACCAAGATTTTCCTACAGAGGGAGAGGTAAGAGACATTTCTATTGGGATTAACCCAGAAAAGTCACCCAGAAGAGTTATTACTTTTATTTTGCTGCACTATTTAAGTGTACAGTAGTTCTTCACTTTGTAACTGCTATTGCTGCACTTTTCCTACTGCATCTGTACGTTTAATTACATAATTATATAATAAATTGCAGTTAGATATGCAATGAATTGCATCAGGTTAGACAGGTTTGAGCCTGGACCTCACACCTTTTCCGTTTCTTTAATTAATTATAATACAATATCTCTTCTACTAACAAACACAAACATGGTTTGGATTGAAAATCTGCATTTTCTGAAATAAAAATTATTTCATGTCATTGTTCATGTTTAGCCCAGATAAGATCAGATCATATGCTGTCCCTCAATCGTCCATCAAAATGTAAGGACTTTTGCCCCGCCTCTAAAACGTCCTGCGACTTTTAATGATGTCACTGTGCACCAGAATGTGGGGCAAAATAATATTAACCAATAATATCATGCTTCCCTCCCCCTCCCACCACTCCCCACCTATCAGCGAGCTCAGAGACCCTCCCTGAAACCGTATACGACACAGTACAATACAAATTATGATTTCACGTTAATCTATAGTTGAACATATAATGGGGAACTGAGGGTGGTTAACATATGTTTTAATGAACGACACTTTAATGCTTTTAATCATTGACCAACAAGCAAACAAAGAAGCAAAGAAAACTAACTGAGAAACCTTGTTTGGTGAAATTTCCCCCTAGAGCAGCAGAAAAGCCCCGTAGGCCGCAGAGATGGACAGCCAGAGAAAAGCTGGAGGAGAAGGAGGAGGAGGAGAGAGGAGACAGACGGAGGAGGAGGAGGCCGGAGAGAGTGATAAGAGGAGTAAAGAGCAGCGGAACAAGGCGGAGAAGGGTGAGAAGGAGAAGGGAGAGAAGGAGAGAGGGAAGAGAGAGAGCAGGAGGTCAGGCTCTCAGTACAGAGGAGGCTGGGCATTGACCGAGCGTCTGGCCATCAACGTGTCCGGCATGCGGTACGAGACTCAGCTGCGCACGCTGGCCCAGTTCCCCGACTCCCTGCTGGGTGACCCGCACCGACGCCTGCGCTACTTCGACCCGCTCCGGAACGAGCTCTTTCTGGACCGAAACCGCTTCTGCTTCGACGCCATCCTCTACTTCTACCAGTCCGGCGGACGCCTGCGCCGGCCAGCCAACGTACCGCTGGACGTCTTCATGGACGAGCTGCGCTTCTACGAGCTGGGCGATGACATCATGGCCCGCTTCAAGGTACGGCTGTTTGCATTTGTATTGTTTTTAAATGGAGCTGGAAGTGGGAGTGGCTTAAACTGGAAACTGGGTATATTATTACTTATGTGAAGTCATTAAAGTACTTGTTTATTAAACAAAATCAAACATGGGTCATTCCATGCCATTTCCATATTTCTATAGATTTCCATAGAAAAATTCAAGTAAAAACTTCAATTTAACTCATGCAGCCGCGCAAAATTACACGTTCCAATTAGTTTTTTAGTTATGATTTTTTAGGTTTGCCCTATTAGGCTCTAAATTGCATCTTAAATGTTCAGCTCCATACAGAATGACTGAACTGCGACGAAACATTAACTGCATATAAATACAACAACAATAATATATCACTTTAATTTAATATAGGATCCCTGAATTTCTAGCAAATCTACAAACGCTCAGTTCTGCATGCAACATTTGAAGCTTTATCATGAGTTCAAGACAGCTTATGAACTACGAATCCATTTTTAAGATGCTTTTTGACCTATAATTTCTCAATAATCCAATTTTCTTCAAACTTTCTCCTGAATAAAAATAAGCCATGTCTAAATAACATATAAAATTTACAGATGGTCTGACTTCCTAATGGCTTAATCATTTTTTATGAGATATTTGACTAACAAACAGATGGTAAAACTACAAATAAAGAAACACTGAAGTCCAAAGATTATTACATATAGATCTTTACAGACAGGAAGGCTGCATACTCTTTTGAGAGGTAATAATTTTCGTCTTAAATGGGTGTGAGGTGTTAGAAAGCATGTACATTCACATTTTTTGGCTTTAACAAAAAAAAATATCATATTTATTCCTGCACACTTAGTTTTAAACATAAGAATGTGACTGTTTAAAAAGAGCCAGTATGCAATCAAAATGTGTGGAGCTGAAGAAGAAACTGAAGGAAATACACAACATGATGTTAGAAAACAGTGGGAAATCGTAAGAAATAAGGAGAATTAAAGACTTTATTAAAAAAATATTATAAGCTTTTTTAAAAATACAGTCTAAATGTTCAAAATGTAACAAAATATCTTTACAGCCCAAGATTCTTCTAAGATTCGCAGCTTGTTTATATGACTCCTTTTGCCATACAACACATTATAGGCTGTTTTCTATAGGCCTACATTCTACTTAATGTTCCATAATTAGGCAGGTTTATGAAAAACATGTACAGCAGGTTAATATTAATATATTAGTATTGGCCTCTTTTCCACTGCAGGGCCGAACGGTTCTGAGCATGGAGATTCAGTGGTGTTTCCACACGGAACGCTTAAAAACCGGGCCCAGGATGTCTTTTTTGGCAAGATTAGCTATCCGTGCTTGGGGCCACAGAACCATTCTGTGGGATGCCGTACCGACGTAGCTATTTGCTGTATCATGCCACTGCAGTGTGGACTCGATTCTAGCAAACCGGTGATTAAAAACACCAGTTAACATGATAAAGACTCATATCTGAGAACACAGATTCGAATGACTGGTGTTGAAGTGACAGAAAGATAAAAAAAAGAATTGCTCTGTCCTGCCGGGTGATGCTAATGCTAATGTAGCTAGTTATCCAGCTACAGGTAAAACCCACCGCAGTACAGGCTGTTTCAGTAACAGGTGCTCAAATAACCCCCATCTAGAGGACTAAGATGATAAGAGCACACCGAGAGACTGACAGATGCAATCAAACGTGTTTTGTGGTGGGTGGTGTGTGCATGGCTATTAGCATGTTAGCAGTTAGCCACTTGTGTAGTTTTCTTGGGTATTTCCTGGTTCTGATTTAGTGGTACAAGAGATGGAAAAGAAACCGTAACTAGTCTCACGAGTCCAGACCAGTGCAGAACAGCCCAGTATGGCCCTGAGAATCATTTGGCTCGATAGTGGAAAAGCAGCCACTGTCATGTCGAACTGTCCCACAAAAACAGCTACGCTGTCCTGCAAATGACCTGTTCTGATCTAGTCACTCTCTCACCAATGGGGAGAGAGTAAAAGTGTGTATTTGTATAGAACCACACAACCAGAACAGACTGCAGGGTAGAAATCACAATTTAGAACTGCTAACAAAAATTTCAAAGAAATCCTGTTAACAAATTCAGAAACACTGCAAATGTGTAGACACGATGCTAAATATATGCAGCAAGTAAGATGTGCCGCTTCACAGCTTCTATCGCTGTGCTGAGTGACATCTAACTGCAGACCTGCATCCCCCAGGCTGGACAAACTGCCTCTGCTTTGGGCAAAAGACACAACACACTAAATAGATAAAGAAAATGATTCTATATAGAACCATCTACAACACATTCTCCATCAGTCTGAAGAACACTTTCACAGTGCGAAAGAACCCCTTAATCATGCAAAGGGTTCTTTTAGTGTTTATGTTTCGATATAGATTAATTTTCTTTACTAAAGAACCCTTTAAGAACCATTTTTTAAGAGTGTAGGTAGCTATCTAGCTAAAGTTTTGATGAAGTAGCTAATCAACACTAACATTAATGTTAGGTGAAAGCTTATTAGCAAAAATGAGAAACTATGCTGCACATCTATAACTATGTGTAAAATTATTAACTAGCTCATGTAGTTATTGAAGCTTAACCCTAAAGCTAACCTAACAAGCCCTAACCCAGGGTTCAGCAGCATGTGGCTGTTTTACTGCCCTGTTGCGGCTCCACAGCAGAATCAGTTTTTTAGGTAAAAATAAAATAATCCTCCTTTACAGTAAAATAAAGCTCTGCTGATCGTTCAACACAGTTTAACAATAAATGGTCTTAAACGCTGGAGTTAATGTAGAACTGCTAATTTACCCTTTAACCCTGAAGACTGGCGTGCAGACTGCTGGTCACCATAGCAACACAGACAACACTCTCGCAATCTCGCTAACGAAAATGACGAATGGACTTGTTTGCATTTATAATCACTCCAGCTGGTTTCCGGATACGTTTCATGTGCAAAGAGAAACTGTCAAACACTGAAAAGTCACAAAACTGAAGTCAGCTTCTCATTCGCCAGCCTCTTGTTCGAATTTTCCTGTTCTACCTGAAAAAAGATGCAGCAGTAACATTCTGGCGCCTCAGGTACCATTTAAGGTGGAACGGGAAAATACAAACAAGAAGCTGGTGAATGAGAAGCGACTTCAGCCTCGGGGAAAAAAATGAACGTTCAGAGACATTTTACTAGACTCTGTTCTACTTTTGTGGAAAAGTTTCCTGCCGGAGATGTGAGAAAAGCAGCTATAGCTGAGCTGAAGCTTAAAGCAGAGCAAAATAAGTCTGGATTTTCATTTATAGCCAAGATGGTAAAATGTGGCTTCAATAAATAGACAAAAAACATTGCTAATCTTCATCTTTTTATGAAGGAGTAATCCACATTTGCCCAAGCAGGGGCTTTCTCAATAGTCTAGGGTTTTACATTACTGGACTGCTGGGCTACAAGTCAGTTTTGGGAATAAAAACCCGCATCAAAATATTTGGAAGGAGCAAATAAATAACACATTAATTGAGCCTCTCTGAATAGCGTAGTGTGGATTTAGGTATTATGTGAAATTGGGTAATAGTTGACATTTAAAGAAATGCTCATTTATTCCAATTCCAGTTGATGTTTACTAGTTTATTCTTTCTGAATGAGTAAAAAGAAAAACTATGAATGTTTTCTTTTCTTAGTAAATAGAATGAAAAGCCCTGACAGGTGTTTCTTAAAATACCTGAATGCCTGAATTAAACTCCTTGGCTTCTAAATCAAACATCCATTAATCTTTCACAATACTGGTGAACACCCTTACTTCCAGGAGGACGAGGGTTTCCCTAAGGAGGAGCCGCGACCGCTGCCGGAGAACGAGCTCCAGAGGAAGCTGTGGATGCTGTTTGAGCACCCGGAGTCATCAGGAGGAGCACGCATCATCGCCATCATCAGCGTGATGGTCATCGTAGTGTCCATTCTCATCTTCTGTCTGGAGACACTGCCAGACTTCAGGAACGAGAGAGAGCTGAGAGAGGTGAGGAGAGAGGATGAAAGAGACGTGAAAAGAAAGAAGAAGAGAAAGATTAAGACGGTTAAAGCATGCTACTGTAGATACAGACATTAAAAAACAAAATAAAATTTGTCAGGCAAAACTAATAGTTCTGCCCACTGATGACAACAACAACAACAACAACAATAATAACAATAATAATAAACTTGATCTAATTAGCATCTTTTATATATTAAAATGCAGCTGAATGACAGAGAAAGAAACCAGCATAACAGAAAAAACAACAAATAGGGGAACCGAACAAGGAGGGAAAAAACAGTTTAACAAAATATGTAATTACATATAAAACAGTAATAATGAAATGAGTAAAACAAGAAATTTTAGCCCAAATGTATCCCATCAACCAAGACATGTTTGGTGTCTGAAGTTTGTTTCTTTAGCTTCACACTGGAGCTACGAGGCTAATGCAGCTAACAAGTTAGAAACAAAAAAGTTTATACTCCACCATTTAGCATGGTGCTAACTTCTCGCCTAAATCATGACACATTCAGCTCAAACTGTGTGGAGTTGTTCAGTATCTCTAATAGACTTGATTATGTTGTTTTTAGACACCGTATAACAGGCCAAACCAAACATGTCTTGGCTGATCGACTATATTTGGTTGGAAAATCTGGCAAAATTTTCATGGAACTATTGATTTAACCCTTGTGTGGTGTTGATGTGTTTGTTACTCAGTGGTCTGCTGGACCCACCACATTATTGTTTTATAAATCAATACAGCCATAACAATTTATGTAAAAATACCAGATGTTTAAAATATCACAAGTGTCCAGCGTAGGGTTCTCCTTTAGCAGCTGTAGCCAGTCAGCAGCCTGTCCATGTTGTCCACCTTCACACACACACACACACACACACACACACACACACACACACAGACACACACACACTAACAGCAGGTCGTGTAGGAGGAGAACAGAGCGAAGGACACAGCACCTCCACACTTTTACTCTCCGCAGGTTCACCCAACCACATGTGTAATATAAATGTGTGGGGGGTGAACAGAGTGAAGACACTGAAAATGGGTTATTTCATATGTTCTTCACAGAAAATGAGTAAAGGACAAGAATCTGAGGTTCAAATAATAATAAATCACATCATTTTTCTTTTGGTGAACATTGGAAACGGGTCCCACAGACCTGAACACCACACAAGGGTTAAGTAACCACACATACAGTACAGTAAGAGTCCAAAACAGTGGGCCAAAACAGCAAGAGCCAAAAAACAAGTCCGTGTGTGGGCAGGTGACCGAGAGAGAAGGAGAGGGGTGGGTGATACAGAGAGAGACAGATAACGAGAGAGAGAGAAAGAGAGAGAGAGGTTAAGACTGAGATTATTTTGGACTAGTCGTTAAACCTGATCCAGATCAGAGGAGGGGAGGGATGAGAATGAGAGCGGGAAAACAGACAACTGAACAGCAGAGGGTATCCGGTGGGGGTGGGTTATTTCTTGTTATTCCTACTACTAGTATTTTTATTAGCCATGGTATTTATTTTTAGATTCTCGTTTACTGTTATTTCTAATGCTATTATTTTGTTGTAATTTCAGAAACTGTAGAACAGACTCAGTTTATATCACAATACCTACATTTATAGCCCATTATTCATTCAACCTAACGAGAAACTGTAGAACAGATTGAGTTCATATCACAATCCCTACATTTAGAGCCGGTTATTCATTCAGCCTAACGAGAAACTGTAGAACACACTCAGTTTATATCACAATACCTACATTTAATTTAATTTAATTTGGCAAAACTGCATGTAAAAAATCAAACCAGTATACTGAATCCAAACTGAGAGAGAGAGAGAGAGAGAGAGAGAGAGAGAGAGAGAGGGGTGGGGAGTGTGCTGTGCTGTATCAGATTAGTTTCCCATTTGCTGTCCAAAAGCCTGATCACCACTCACTACACCCTAAAGCTCCACCTGTGCTACTGGGTAGACCGGACAGATATTGATGAGGAGTGAAATAAAGAGCTAGAGGGAGCAAGAGCGAGAGACAGAGACAGTGAGAGAGAGTGAGAGAGAGGCTCAGTCTCGTGTTACATCTTAGAGATCTAAGGTGCTAAATATAGAGGAAGGACGACCCTCAGCTCATCAACACAGAAACCAGAGTGTTCATAAACACACACACACACACTGGAACAGGTACAGCAGAGGATTTTAAAAACACACGATCAATAATCCTAACCAGGCAACCACAAACACATGCTTTCACAGCTACTTGAGAGAGGTTGGACAAGCGTTACAGAACACTGAAACCTTCATTCAGCCTAATGAGAAACTGTAGAACAGACTCAGTTTATATCACAATACCTACATTTAGAGTCGGTTATTCATTCAACCTAACGAGAAACTGTAGAACAGACTCAGTTTATATCACAATACCTACATTTAGAGCCAGTTATTCATTCAACCTAACGAGAAACTGTAGAACAGACTCAGTTTATATCACAATACCTACATTTAGAGTCGGTTATTCATTCAACCTAATGAGAAACTGTAGAACAGACTCAGTTTATATCACAATACCTACATTTAGAGTCGGTTATTCATTCAGCCTAATGAGAAACTGTAGAACAGACTCAGTTTATATCACAATACCTACATTTAGAGCCAGTTATTCCAGAGCCAGATGTTTCAAAATATAAATATATGTATCCACGCTTTACCTCTATTCCAGCTTCCATTCTTTTCAGGAGACTCACTTTCAGTTTCTCAAAGAAATCTGCATCTCATTTAGCTGCTTGTATGAACGGTAGTGTTTGTCTGAAGGTGAACAGAATATCTTTGGGAAGCTTTTATTGGGAGGACACAGCTGTAACTGGTTAGTTTTAGGATTGAAAGGATGGAAGAGTTAAAGTGGGAGTGCACAACAGTAATGAGTAGACAAATTAAACACTGATAAATTTAATATTAACCTTTGTAACGTTGGATTGACGATATAGACACTTGTGTATATCTTTGAAAAAAGATTGATACAAAAAACAAGGTTAAAACTAGACCAGCTCAAAAACCCAGTGGAGAAAAACACAATACATGGGAGCAGATGAAATCATAGTCATAAACAAGTGAGGGTCAAAACCAAGAGATCTAACTAACATGTGAACAAAGCCAATAGGGGAGAATCCGAAAGACGAATTAAGAGAAATAAAGCAAGGCCAAACGGGATAAGCAGTAAAAATGGCTCAGTATGCACTGAAGGAACAGAGGCAATACTTCACAAAGGCTACGTTCACACAGCAGGTAAAAGTGGCGCAAATCTGATTTTCTCACCAAATCCGATTTTTTTGTTTGGCTGTTCACATTATCCTTTAAATGTGATCTGTATGTGACATCAGTCTGAACAGATCAGCTCCTAAACTGAGCCGCATGTGCAAAAAAACTGTTTCAAGTTGTTTCACGCAGCTCATCCAAAGGTAAACAATTGCCAATGAACGCCAGTAGCTCCAAGAGGGTTCAGCTTCATCTTCACCAGCATCACAGGAGCCATCATGAAGCTTCACTGACAGCTGAGCTCATCACCCAGAATGTGTTCCAGCTCGCCGTAAAAAGGGCGCGTTATTCATGTCCCCAGATTCTTTAAACTTTGTTTTCAGACTTTTCCCTGACGCTGCAGCCTCAATCTCCTCCAGCCGCATTCAGCCATTTCTTTCAAAATCTCTTCAAACACAGATCAGTTGCGATAATTTTTTAATACAGAAACGTCAGCCTAATAAATGAGGTCTCTGCAGCGCGAAATGATGGTGAATGTGGAGTTGGATTGACATTAAAGTCGCATGTATTCCTATCTGGCTGTTCAGAGTGAGTTGCATTGCTGCAGATCAGACAAGGATCGGATTTCAGTACCACATATGAAAGCGTCTCAAATCGGAATTGAATATCAGATTCAGTGCATTTATCTGTTCACACTGACACACCTCTGCGTCACACATGGGAGAAAAAAAATAAAATAAAAAAATCGAATTTGGTCCACGTTTACCTGCTGTGTAAACAAAGCCAAAGTAACAGTCAAACAGACAGGCTTAAATACACAGCTCTACAGGTGATGACAATCAGTACTCAGGTGACTTGGATCTACCAGTTGGCTGGTGATTGGTGGATGAAGTCACATGACATACTGAGGGATCTTAGGAGTTGAAGTTCATAGTGAGGTGAAAGTTTGCGAACCAGCAAGCGAGACAAACATAGTGTTGGAAGCTTTTGTGTAATTTTCTGAAAAATGAATATCTTTTACTCAGTGGCCATTTTGACTAGAAATTAAATATTCAAAAAGGTGGTCTCTGACTTTTGCACAGTCTGACTTTTGTTTTTTTTTATTATTTCTTCCATCAAAAAACAGTTCCAGCAGCTTAAAGTAAAGCAACCGTTGTTTTTACTAAGCAACTGGTGGACAGTGGGAAGAAGAAGAAGCCGTTATCAGATCTAACAACGTTAGTCTTAATCAGTCAAACTAATCAGACTGTGTAGTGTTTAGTAACTGAACGCTAAGCCTGGGGTTGAAAGGGTTAAGAACTGGTGATAGACATGAACGAGAAAGGAGCGTGTGCACGTGAAGAACGCTGTCTATGCGTGTGCATGTGTAACACAGAAATGTATCCGTGTGCATGTAAGAGAGAAGCACAGGGCCTTAACAGTTGCTTATGCCTGAGCCGTTAGGGTGATGAGAGACGGATTTCAGACACATGCAAAGAACACAGAGTACCAGTGATATAATAAACCTCTCCTCCTCTCTCCTTTCATCCCCTTCTCCTCAACTCTTTTCTACTCTTTCATCTGCCTTTTCTTTTTCCTCCTATTCTTTCCTTCCCCCTCCTGATCTGCATCTCAGCTTCTCAACCCTTCCCATCACCTCACATTTTTCCCTTTTTTTCTTTCTTCGTCCTCCTTCTTTCTTTCTTCCTTCCTTTTCTTTTTCCTTTCCTCAATTCTTCCCTCCTTTTTTTCTCCCTTTCTCTATCTCTGCTTCATTTTTGTTGTAAAGCTGTCTTTCCCTCTCTCCTGGTTTAACCCGTTCCTCTCTTGTTCTTTCTCCTCCTTTTCCCCCTCTTCCTCCCATTCTGCTCTTTTTCCCCCAGCAACACACACACCACCCCCATCACTCCAACCCCAACTTCACAGTGCCCCATTCGCCGGTCTCCTCAGTCTTCCTGGATCCGTTCTTCATGGTGGAGACCATGTGTATCTTCTGGTTCTCCTTCGAGCTCCTGATGCGCTTCGTCTGCTCTCCCAGCAAGATGCACTTCTTCAAGGACGTCATGAACGTCATTGACTTCTTCGCTATCATTCCTTACTTCGTCACGCTGGGCACAGAGCTGGCCAAGGCCAAAGGAGGAACGCCCACCATGTCTCTGGCCATCGTCAGGGTCATCCGTCTGGTCCGAGTCTTCCGGATCTTCAAGCTGTCGCGTCACTCCAAGGTAGGGAGATGCACCGTCAGCACTTTTGCTATTCAAAAATCAACGTTTTTAACATTTTTAAATCAATGCCCAATAAGTGTGTCACTTGGTCGCTGGTGGTTTTGTAATGTGTTTTGGCTTTTCATGATGGGTTGATATTACAATGCAAATGATCCTAATGGTTTAGCATTTTTCTGGGATTCCAGATGCATCTCATGGTTTTCCAGTGGGATTTAAACGTGTTCTACACTATTGTAACTCAAACGAATTAAGACTGTATTACATAAAACTGAATATATCCTACATATACTGTAAAAATAATTAATTAAACCTAAAAAGAATTATTTCATATGGTAACATGTAAATTAACTAATTTTATTCAACCTAAATAAATACTTCCAATAAATGATTCTTTCAATGTATTTTTTTTTTTTAATTTTAATATAACTATTTTTTTTAGGTTGATCCGACGAGCCAATTTTTTACAGCGTAGTTTGTAGTAGTTGTAGTAGTTGAATTTTGCCTGTGATTTTGTGCATTTCTATAGATGACAGTATGTCATACAGTGTCAAACACCACATAAGCAAGTCTAGCTGGGATTCCTTCCCAACTTGCCATATGAACTGGCAGCTATCAGAGCTTAATTTGTAAATGATGAGGCCTAAAACATCCATCAGATTGATACAGCGGAGGGAAGTCCTGGTACAAACAAATACGACTAATAATGGCTCTTAAGCCTCAACCGTTCTTTCATACGCTGGTTTTCCAAAACTAAATAATCAGTTTCAGTAATTGTAACTCCAGTGTAACACTAAAGAAGCAAACATAAGACACCAAACATGTCAGGATGTCTGTATATGAAAATGACTGTGTGTGATTCTACTCATAGGGCCTGCAGATCCTGGGCCAGACGTTGAAGGCCAGCCTGAGGGAACTGGCCCTGCTCATCTTCTTCCTCTTCATCGGAGTCATCCTGTTCTCCAGCGCCGTCTACTTCGCAGAGGTGGACAGCCAGGACACAGCCTTCACCAGCATCCCCGAGGCCTTCTGGTGGGCCGTGGTCTCCATGACGACGGTCGGCTACGGTGACATGTACCCAGTTACGGTCGGGGGGAAGCTGGTAGGGTCCATGTGTGCCATCGCTGGTGTGCTGACCATTTCACTGCCCGTCCCAGTCATAGTGTCCAACTTCAGCTACTTCTACCACCGCGAGATGGAGTGTGAAGACAGCCAGGAGTACACACACATCAGCACATCATTGTGGGAGAAGGATGAGGACAGTGAAGGAGACGAGGATGGAGAGGGAGAGGGAGAGAGAGAGGGGGAGGAGGGGGACTATGCACCCCTGGACGGAGGTGAGGGGTGCAGGGGCATCTGTGCTCCGCTGAACGGGACGCTACTGGCTGGCCTGTGTGCAGGAGAGCAGAGGAGGGGAAACGTTTTTACACGAGAACCACTGGTCACTCAGGTCTGAAAGAGATAGAAAGAAAAAGAGAGAGAGACATACAAAAGATATGGGATAAAGTGATCACAGGCAGGTGGGGAAAGAGAGAGAAGAGACTAGGGAAAAAAAAAGAGTGGGAAGAAAAGAGAGAGAGAAATTTAAACATAACACAGTTATGCCAATAAAACCTCTTCCTGAGTTGAGAGAGAGAGAGAGATGGTAGAGAGCTGTGACGTGAGGAGTGGGCCGACCTGCCTGGCTGAAGAGTCTCTAAATGCATCTGAAGAACCTGAAGGGAAAAGACAGAAAAAAACTTACTACACAAAGATGGACAAGAGTGTGCAAACCACGCACAACACAAACAGGAACAAGAGGACAAAACAGGAATCATCCAGCCCAGTGGCCTTCCACGAACACAGACACCACTACAGCACATGCAAGAAGATCTTTATATTCTTACATTTATCTACATTTGTGTTACTACTTATCTATTTATTCTATTTTAATAGGTGGAAATTCCACTGATTTTTCAAATTTTCTGCTTAATCATTTAGTTGTAAACTCGGAGTGGTTGTAGTGAAACTTACCAACGTGAACTTCTTTTCAGTGGTGGTGATAGGAACCAGAGGTCACTGTGTCTACAACAAAAATACAGCTATTTTCTTTACTATCCAAAACCACCAGTGAACCTACACATCTTCTGAGTTTATATGTGTAATGCTGCTGACGATAAAACAGTGGTAATATTTTTGGGGGGGGGGTATTGTTTTAACTTACAGGATGCATGTACATCTCCTCAAAACTACTGCAACACAACGTCTCAGGCATCTGGCAACACATTTACAACCATTTCATGTATTAACTTTCTGTCAGGGATCTTGTGAAAAATTAGATGCTTCAGACGTCTGGCTCCTATCATCACCACTGTGAACAACTCTGACTCGACAAGTGTCTCTAGAACAGAAAGTTTCATACCAAACAATTCTGAATGACTTCCAGCTACATTAAATTAGGCAGAAATTTAAAAAAATCAGTGGAATTCCCCTTTAAAGAGTAGCAGTCATTGTCTTAATGTTAGAATCGGTGTGGAGAACATGATAACAGAGCTGGCTGAAAGACTGCAACGGCAGAAACAATCACCCCTGAACTTTACAGGGCGGAAGGTGACCTGAGTCGTTTGCCTGATGTTAGGATGAGAATCAGAAGGAAAGTCTTAAAGAGCTCAGCCAAAAATACAAGAAAACGGGCTTGAATAAGCTAATGTGACATGTACTGTGTGTATGAGTGTGTGTTTTTGTGTATGCGTGTATGTGCGCTTGAATGCCTTTTAGGTTTAAGCGTATTTATTCTAGAAACCAGTGTGACCCTTATTTACAAATGAATGTTTAATAAAAATATTTTCATCAATGAGACTTTCTGTATACATCTCTATTAGATAAACACACACGCACACACAGCTCCATGTATACAGTCTATGTTGCACATTTTACTATCCTTTACTTCAACAAACAGACAAAAAAAAGCTAAGCATAAAAAAACATTTTAATGAACATTTCAGAACAGTTTGTTCTTTCTTATGGACACATACAGTACAAACATAATTCAGTGGAACATCCATAAATACATGATAATAAATACATAAGTGTATTTACAAATTATTTAACAAAGAAAAACATATTTTTTGTGGGTTTTTGTCTGTTTTATATGTCAAAGGTCTATTATAAATATATAATACAATATGTTTTCTCTTTAATAAATATGGGCTGAAATGGAGGCTGTCACTGCAGACCTCATCTCTTCTTTTTTCTGTGCATAGATGGACTGACGATGGAGTGTGTCCGAGACATCCGGCCAAACCCTAATGGGTCTTCCGAGTTCACACCAGACTCCTCCCCAACGCCGATCTCCTGTCTATCCTCCTCTTCTGTAAGAAGCCCAGGGTTTATCACTGGGAGGAAGTGAGATAAATGTAAATGACCTCGCTTCTTCCCTGACCGTTTGGAACGGAGTGAGACAGGAAGACTGGTGTGTGGGGAGAGAAACATAGTGTATGAGTCCACCAGCAGCTCCCTGAAGGTACAGTCTTCTTCAGCGTAATGCCACTGAAACAGTGAGAAAGAAAGAAAAGATGAGACATAGTGGATAAACCCACCCACAAAAACCCTCAAATGTTTTGCCTTCTTCTGAACTTTGTCTCTTCTCACTTCTCATTAACCTTTCAATTAAATAAATTTACGTGACCCAAAATGTGCTCTATTTAGTGGACATAGACAATATACACAGAGTCCAATGGGCAGTGTGAGCTTTTGTGAATATAAGCATGACAGTGAGAAGCAGAGGGATAAAGGGTGTCATGATTAAGAGCGTAACGATGGAAAGCGTGATGATGAGGAACAGAAGGATGATAAGGAATAATGATGAAGAGCATGATGAGGAGCTGAAGAATGAAGAGTGTGGTTACAAGGAGCTGAGAGATGAAAAACATGATGATGAAGAGCAGAATGATGAAGAGCATGAAGATAAGGAGCAGAATGATGAGCAGTGTGAGAATGAGAAGCAGAAAGAACACAGTGATAGGGAGCAGAGAAATGAGATGGTGAGCTGAAGAATAAAGAGTGTGATTATAAGTAGCTGAGAGATGAAGAACATAATAAGGAGCAAAGAAATAAAAAAATGTCACTGATGAACGATGAAGTGCATGAGAATGAGGAGCAGAAGGATAAAGAAAATAAAAATGAGTAGCAGGGGGTGGAGAGCCCAAGGAGCAGAAGAATGAGTGTGATGAGGAGCAAAGGGATGGTAAGTATGATGTTGAGGAGCAGAGGGATGACGAGTATGATGAATAGCAGCAGAATGATGGATGAAGAGCACGATGATAGGGTGTCCAAACCTTTTTTTAAACAGGGCCAGATCAGACTTGTCACAATACCTGAGGGCCTATTATTCACAAATGATTCAAAATATTACGTTTTCAAAATATCAGCACTTAGAAGCTGAGCTACCGTGTTTCCTTCGATAAGCGCTTATAATAAATAATTAAATTGTTTAGGAGTAACAATACCACACGTCTGATGTATTAATCATTCATTGAAAAATATACTTTGTGAGACGCACATTTGTTAGATAAATATTAAATAAACGCAGCACAGACACGTTGTTGTTCAACCTTAAAGGGTTAATATTTACAGAATGACTGAATTTGCTCTGCCAGTACTCAGTGTTCAGTTTGAGCTTTATGTCTGCAGTCTTGACTAAATGTTGTTCAGTAAATGAAGCTGCAAGTCTGGTCAGCTGCCACCATCAGTTGAAAGGAAGAATTGCAATGTATTGGCTGGTGGGCTGCTTAAAATACACTGCAAAACAGAAGCGGGGACCAATTAAAATCTGTCCGTGGGCTCTATCTGGCCCTGGGGCCGGATTTTGGACACCCCTGGTGTATGAGAATAAGTAGCAGATAATAGTGATAAGGAGCAGAGAGATGAGATGGTGAGCTGAAGAATGAAGAGTGTGATTATAAGAAGCTGAGAGACAATGAACATGCAGACAAGGAGCAGAGAAATGAAAAACATGATGAAGAAGAGCAGAAGGATGAAGATAATAAAGATGAGGAGGAGGGGGGTGAAGAGCTAAGGAGCAGAAGGATTAGTGTGATGAGGAGCAGAGGGATGACAAGTGTGATGATGTGGAGCAGAGGGATGATGAGTGTGATGATGAGGAGCAGAATGATCGATAAAGAGCATGATGACGTGGAGCAGAATGATGACGCGCTGAGGATGAGAAGCAGAATGATGAAGCGTGTAATGACGAGGAGTAGAGGGATGAACAGCATGATGATGAGGAACAGAAGGATGAAGATAATAAAGATGAGGAGCAGGGGTGAAGAGCTAAGGAGCAGAAGGATAAGTGTGATTAATGAGGAGCAGAGGGATGACGAGTGTAATGATAGGGAGCAGAACGATGAATGAAGAGCATGATGACATGCATGATAAGGAGAAGAATCACAAGGAGAAATAAAAAAAACATGACGATGAACATCAGGATGAGGAGCAGAAGGATGAAGAAAATAAAGATGAGGAGCAGGGTGGTAAAGAACTAAAGAGCAAAAGGATGAGTGTGATGAGGAGCAGAGGGATGAGAAGTGTGATGATGTGGAGTAGAATGATGAAGCGCATAATGACGTGAAGCAGAATGATGACGAGCATGAGGATGAGGAGCAGAGGGATGAACAGCATAATGGTGAGGAACAGAAAGATGAAGATTCCTCACCTGTCCTCTGAGATGTCCAGCTGGGTTCACACACAGGAAGAGAGAGGCGGCTACTCCACGAATGACGGTCTCTCCTGGCTTCACTGACCGCAGCTCCAGCACACCTACGACACAACAGACACCATCACGCATGCTGCTTTGGCTTGAGTTTTACTGACTGTGGTGGATTTATTACTCTGGAACGACTGTGAGAATATGTTTTTCCTACTGTTGTGGCAAAATCATCCTTTTGGGTAAATAATGAGAGGAGTTTTCCAAAACCATTAATGCAAAACAATTTTAAAGTGGGCAAATGATTAACCCTCCTAGTTCCACAATGGTGAACGCACCTTAAATGGTCTCATATCCTACATTTTCCTTGTATCTTACTTTTGTCTCTGAAGTCCACATTTGTGGGCTTTCTGCACCAAAAACAGTGGTTGTTCATGATCATTTTCCAACCTTTCTTTAACCCTTAGAATTAAATAGCTTGTTTTTGTGACTGCCTTTGAGACTGATATATCTAAATGAGCTCTGTTCTGATTGGTTGCTCTATATTGTGCCTCAAAAAGCAGTCCAGACTGAAACACTTGCTTATTTCAGCGTGAATGGTCTGGGCTGCTACAGGCTGAATAGGTGGGCATATGTAAACGTCTTCGTTTTTGTGACATCACAGAAACCATGTATTCACAATAAGCTGTTTTTGCAGTTTAGTTTCTGTATATACTGACTTTGTAGACTGGCTGGTGAATGGCACATTTTGAAACGTAAACATACTGCATAAAACTCTTTAAAAAAGTTGTGAAAATTCAGTCTTCCATGATATGAGTCCTTTAAAACTAGAGGTATCTTACTGTTATATATCCAGTACATCTAAGACAGTTCCCATTTTCACCAGAGGGGGTGACAAAGCCTTAAGTTTTGGCAAAAAAGTCATGCCTTGTAAACATCCATATTAACGCTAATGCTATCTTTCTCTTCAGAGGTAAGAGTTAATATAAAGAAAATAAAGGCACCCAAAGTTTCCTTTGTTCTCCTAGTCCTGGACAGTACCACTAAACTCACAGTTAAAAAAACACAACAATACATATTTTAGTAAATGTTCTAAACGTGTTAGCCTTTACTGTTTACTGCAAAGTAAAACCCAACATTACACACATACTAAAATGAAATCTTTTTACATTTACATGGTGTATAACTACAGTTATTGTCACTGTAAGTATTAACAATCAGTTACAGTAAAGTTATTTTTAATCTTTGATATCTCATGATGAGATATGAGACGATACTGATTTGAATTGTTATCTAAGCTGTCATAAAAGTATCTGACCTTGATCAGCTCATCTAGTTTCATGTGCCTATATTTTATTGACATATCAGTCAGTGCTTGAGGAATTTGTCTCAGTGCCACTCAGAAACACAAACAATTCCAGCACAACACCTGCATTACGCAGCACTTTCCTGTGTGATGCTTTCGTGGTGCAAGACTTTATGTCACAGTGAGAAACACTGTTCGCTAAGTTCTTTATAGGAGTCATACGAGTGCATCAGAGAGCTCTAAAATGACCTAAAGGCACCTGCATACCTCACAGAATGTCTGTCTGTTTACGTTCCAGCACATGATCCTAGTTCTGCATATACTGCCCTTCTGCTAATACCGTCCATAAAATACAGAAAACGTGGAGAGGCTCTTTCAGTTATTCTGCATCTAAACTGTGCCTAATAAAAGGAGTTCCAGTCAAGCTCAGTGTACCTTTTTAGAAACATACTAAAATATAATGTATATAATTTGGCTTTAAATTAAAAAATTCTCTCTTTTTTGTATTTCAGATTTATCTATTTGTTTTGATCTATGTCACCATGTCGACTCTTATTTCTTCTATTACTGTTGAGCTATATCACCTGTCTGAAGGGCACTTTGAGCTGTTATCGGGATGAAAAGTGATTTATAAATAAATGTATTATTATTATTATTATTATTTTTGTTCTGCCCTGCGATGGGCTGACGACCTGTCCAGGGTGTATCCTGCTTTCCACCCAGTGACTGCTGGGATAGGCTCTAGCAAACCCCCGCAATCCAGAAGGATAAGCAGTTTAGAAAATGTGTGTGTGTACTATTATTATTATTATTATTATTATTGTCAAAGAGTGTGTGTGTGTACAGTATGTTGAAGTCACTCACAGTTAGAGCTTGGATCAGGGGATGCCCGCACAGAGCCATCGGCAACAATCTCCAGGAAAAAACCCTGATTCCTGCCATCTGAAACACACGCACACACACACACACACACACACACACACACACACACTATGTTAAACATTAAAAACAGCAATATGAATGAAGGCAATTACTAGATGAAATTGAAACTGAAATGTAAAATGTGTTTGCTGGATGAACTAATCATACTGATCATACATTACTGTGAGGAAAATCACATTGTATCATATTAACTTTTGATATGTCACCACATTCAATCCCTGAGTACAAGTCAACCCCCAAGTGCAAGTCACTTTCAGCTTTCAGAGAACAGCATGTATAGTTATAATGAATCAAACTGACCTCTTTAGAACTTCTGAAACTATTAACTTATACTGTATATTATTGCTTTTAGTAGAGCTAATGGCAAAACTAGAACTAGTGTGAAGAAGAAACACTTAGAGGAACCAAGACTCATAACACAGAAGAAAGATTCAAGAGAGAAAGTCTGTAAAGAGCTGGAGGATCTAATGATTGTGTGGGTCTCATACAAAATGACTAATGTCATTAGTGTCAACACACCTGTACACTGAAAGGACTAACATTACACACATTTTAGCATCAAGTTAAAGCCGCTGCAGAAACTCCGCCAATACTGGACGATGACCACAATGATGTGAACAATTCACATCTGTATATTTAGACAAAAAAAATCTGGTTTGTGCCATTTCAACCCTATAAGACAAATATAGCCAAATTAGAATACGAGTTTTACCTGTGTAGAGCAGACGCTCTCTGACCAGGCCTGCAAACGGCACCAACACGCTGTCAATGGGCACACAGCCACTTGGATGGAGAGAGATGAAAAAGAGGAGGGGCCAAACAAGGGAGGAGGAGGAGTTTTCCAGCAACATGGATGAACAGACTATAAAACTACTCAAAAAATTAGTAAAAAAGTTCAAAATTATGCAACTGCCTAGACTAACAATCCTTAATGAAGTAATTGATTAAGGCCTTGATGAAAATCTGTGGCCTGTTACTTTGGACTCCTGACCTGAAGGAGCAGAGAAAAATAAACATCAGCTTCACGGTCTGACTTATATACTCATTGCTTATATACTGCAGTTATGAGTCACTCGTTCATGGGTGAATAGGAAGACAGATAAAGTAATTCTCTGGGAATTTACAGGAACAGAGCCTGTCATAAGAGTCTTGGGACCTTGAGACTTGTAGCATTTCCAGCACCTTCACGACTGTTTAATGGATCACTGCAGTGAAATGCTTCTGCGTTGTCACGTTGGAGGTCAGCAGGTTGGAGGAAATAGTGGTTAAATAACAAAGGCCATACTGATTAAGTCTGGCTGTAAAGGCGATTCACAGTAGGAAGTGACAAGAAGAGTTGCATGCAATGTCTTTTAGCCAACTATTGGGGGTGCTGTGTTCTAAATAAATGAATTAATTAATAAATGCCGAAGGCTTAGGCTTTGTAAATTGTCCATATCTCAATTCTTTACTCTCATACCAACAGAATGGACACTTTATTTCCAGAATAATTTATAGTAGTTACTGAATCATAAGTTTTGAGTAGGAATGCACAATGACATCATAATTATACTGCTCTCAGCAGACAACTGCTTAAAACAATTATTGGCACTAGACAGATGTTTAGTTTTGATTGATCGTTCAAACCAATATTTGGTGACTTTTTATGATATTTACTTCGAAAGACCAGAATGTTTAGGTGATGCTGAACTAATGCACTAAATTAGTAATTTATTTGACTGCATTGTCAGTCCTTCACAAAAAATGTTGTATCTCTCAGTAATAATAATCCATGCAGAGGTGGTCCTAATTCCTACATTTTATAAGTGTGTATGTATCAGCATTGGCACATATGTACATAAACAACATCAGAAATTGGCACCGTCCCATATTCCCGTATCAGTGAATCCCTAATATTACTATCTGAATTGTAAACCTGCAGCATAAGGAACTAATTGCTGTAAAAAGTGGATCGATGCAAAGACAATTTTATCTGATATGGTACTAATAATTAACCCTTAGAAGTTGAATTGATCTGTTTTGCATTCTTTTTACATTATATTAGACATTTGTACATAATGACCAAATGTATTTCAGCTGCAGTTCAAGCAACATAAACACTTAACGTGAGCCCAGCAGCTCAGAAATTGAGCCCAAAAATGAATGAACTTGCAGCAAAGAAAGGATGCCAGGTGTCTAGTTCAAGCAGGTTACGCACCTGGAGACATTTAAATTTTGAATATTTCAAGTGTCCATGTAATGTTTCAAGGTCTATTACAAGCGTCTGTATTTTACTGCTGAAGTTGCATATTTTGAATAAACAATGGTCAGGTTGGGTTAAAGAACAACATTAATTAAAAAGGAAATAAAAACTTTTTATATGGCCTTTTTACTGGTTGAGTTTGACACACCTGTTTTAGAGTCTGCATTTCTCACTCTTTTCTGTTTTGGTTTTGTCAGAAAATGACAGTGTGACAATTGCAAAAATGTAAAGAATGGTTTTCTTTCCATGAAAGACTGTATACACAAACTTTTAATCAAATTTAAATTTGAATAAAATGTTGCCTCTTCTACATAAATGTGGAATAGACGGAAAGTTTACAATCTGTACTTTCGGCAAATTTTCTCTGCTTGTTTCGAGCCTTGTATGTCATGGTGAAGCTAGCAGGGTAATCGTGTGTGTGTGCGTAGGATTTATTCTGAACTCTGGCTTTCTTCATCACAGCATCCCAAATCTTCTGGGTGGATGCTTGACGCTGAGTCTGACCTCCCTGGTGCATCTTCCTACTCCTCGTTCAAAATCTTTATTTAAGCTTTTCTCCTTCCCTCTGTTCTTCTCTCTGACGTCCATGGTGTCCAGTCTAACGTCAGTCACCCAGCATCCCCTCCGCCCCCTACCCCCATCCCACCGCTGTCTGAGGAGAATGAGGGGGATTGACGTCTTTCTGGCCATCTGCCGCACTCTACCTCTCTTCATCCCTCGCTCTGCCTCTCCTTCTTCAGCTCTCTCTCTCACCCACTATCACTCTCTCTCTCTTCTTTGAGCGGATTAAGTGTGTCGATGTCTCTTTGTGTCTTTGTCTCTTTGCTGTGTGTGTGTGTGTTTTTCCACTGCGTCTGTTGCAATATCTGCATCCAGTAATTTCTTTGTCCGCAAGTTATTATTATTAAAGCCTTATAGGTCTTAAAATATCTTAGGCTAAAACTGAGGCTCGCAGGACCAAAATCAAAACAGGCTGTATACAGTGAGAGAACACACACATACAGTACATCTACAGTAGTGTGCAAAAGTCAAAAACCCCTTCCCCCGTAAATTGTTTAATTTCCATTTTAAAAACGGAAGTCATTCACTTTTCAGCGTCAGGAAAAAGCAAAAAACACATTTAACAGAAAATTACACAGAAGCCTCAACAACAAAATATATTTTTTTTCAGTGTTTAGCATGCCCATCCTTGGCATGTACAATAATGTCCAGTCCATTCACCAAAAATTCTTCTCTGTCATGTAATATCTGCAGGTATACTGCTCAATGCCTGTTTCTGAACTCAAACTGACCTTTGTTTGCCATGATTTCACTGATGTCAAGCACAAATCAGATGCGTTTCTGCTAAAAATAAAAAGCCTGGTGAAAAATCGCTTGTGTGCTTATTTTTATCTGAGCTCTGTGTTCGTGCAGTGAGTTTGTGAGGAAAACAGTAGTTGGTCTTTGTGATTACTGTCTATTTGCGCCGTTCATTATTCCATCTCTAGTAAGAACAATTATCTAGGAACTCCAAAAGGAGCGTACCACTTCAGTGGCAGAGATAAAACGCATAATATGCTGCGCAGTGCTCAATTCCTATTGGGAATCACCTTGTCGCTTCGCTCGTTATTTGCATAAACTTAAACTGCTCAAATTTTTGGCGTAACTGACTCTGCATTGCCTATGTTCGCACTACCTCCTGTCACTGGAAATCACCCACTCACATTGAAAATGAATGATCTCCAACCACCTTGCTGTCGTGTTGCTACCACTGTGAATGCAGGGTAAGAATAGATAGGGCTTTAAGTGAGCTGACTGAGACAATTTCGGTGGTCCACCAGGTCTTGCATGTTTGTTAGGAGTCTGTGTCATTCAATAATTTTTTTTTTCAATTACTTTCAATTACTTGCTGCAAGCAGCAAACATTTCCTGAAAAATGAAGAACTTGTACTTAATGGCTATAAACAGAGGGTGGTCTCTGACTTTTGCACAGTACTGTAAACATATACATATACACATATTCACAGAAAAGAAGGTGACACATACATCAAGAGTAACTGAAATAATTCTCTAAGATTTTATTACATACAGTATACACTCGAGTTGGATGTGTCAGCTGAAGAGGAATGGGAAATGGCTGACGAAAGGCATTTCAGAGAGACAGAGAAAGACAAATAAGAGCCTATCATACAACAAACAAACGCTCAGAAAGACAGAAATCAGACAAAAGAGTTATGAAATGACAAGTATACACATCTGAAAAAATAAAAGAAAGAAAGAAAACTGGTTTGAATGTAGTTCAGAAAAAACAACTAATGACCCATCGTAGCATACACCACACAAAAAAGAAAGATTAAAATTAAATTAAATTAAATAAAAATAAATATTAACATCAAGTTTTTTTTTTTTACTTTTTTTCAGTAACTGAAAAGGAACTGACTGCTAAAACTGCAGAATCCAGAATAGCAGGCAGTTTTTTGCAAATTTATCAGTTTATCAGAATATAATTTATCAACATGTAGCACGGTTTTGCTGTGCTTAAAGGTCAAGCCAACAAGGAAATGGAGAGACGTATTGGACAGGACGAGAAGACTTAAAACTTCAGTAGGCTGTGCGCTCCCTGTATCTGCCATGACAGCAATATTGTGTTTTTATTTCTTGTTCTTCCTACACCTACACAAGTCTTTACTGTAAAAGAGAACCACTGACTTACTAGGATAACTAAAGGTGGTGAATGGACAAACAAGTGACGTACATGATGAAGGAATTTCAAGAAAGGAGTGAAAAGAAACTTGCCTTTAATCTGATCTGACTGACCCCTTGTTCAAACACAGGGATTCATAAAGCAATATGAAAGGGATGATAAGGACCAGCAATAAAATGAGTGAATGGTTGAGCAGGAAAAGCTGATGACCCTGAATCACTCTCATTAAGATTTAAGAAAAACAACCCTAAGATTGCCCTACCAATAAATCAAAGTTAGTATGTCAGTGTGTTACTTGGAAATGGGCTCAGGGTTGTTTTGGATATGACTGGTAATGCATCAAAAAAATAGTCTAGCAAAAAAAAAGAAAAAGAAAAACAACAAATTTACATTTTTCCCCCTTACTCCAAATGTAGACAGTCAGCCAAGACCTGTTTTGTGTCAAATGTTTTCATCTTTAGATTTATACTGGAGCTACGAAGCCAATGCAGCTAACAAGTATTAGAACCCTATACCCCAGTAGCACCGTGCAAACTGCATGCCTAGATGATCACGCTGTCACCACTAAACGCAGCAAGTTCTGTGGGTTCTGTATGGGCCAGATTCAGACTCCCACTATTATATGTTTCAACTATCTTTTGAACAGTGCATGATGATGCAAATTGGTGGGGTATGTTATATTGGCCTCGCTGCTCCAGTGCAAAACTAAAAAAAAAGCAAAATACCGGACACAAAACATCTTGGCTAATCGCCTACGTTTGGGGTAAGTGGAAAATTGTGTAAACTTGATTTTTTACTAAAAATTACTATAATTAACCAAAGGCTTCAAAGCTTCTTCTCAGCCCATTCACACAAATCACTCAAGAGAATCACATTATGAAGAAAAAGAACCAACACTTGCTCCTGCCAAGACTCTACTTCAAAGCAGCCAGCGTTTCACCTGATAACCGGACAGCAGAAGGGAGCGTGGTGAAAGAGTGCTAGAGTGAAGAGGGCAGTGCGTGGGACTGACCAGCCCTCAGGGGAGATCACAGAGAGGGATAGCGTGACTTCGATCGTAAGCGGTGTCATCACTTTCTTCCCCATCACTCCCCTCATCCATCATCATCCTCTCTTTCTCTTCTTCTTCCTCCGTCTCACTTTCTTTGTCTTTCTCTCGTCCACGCAGCCTCTCCCTCTCTCTGTCTCGCTCTCTCTCTCGGTTTCTCTCTCTGTAGCCCCGGGGCAACGTGGGCACCTGAGGACATGAAGAGGAGACGCTGATTTCAAAGTATGGACCAACAAAACAAACAGAAATAAATCAATAAAGTTACAGTACGAGTCAAATGTTTGGACACCATTTGCTTGGGTTTTTTTTTAAACAAATGAGCGAAGTTGATGCCTGTGTATGAATTTATTTCCAAAACAAAACACATTTCTTAAAATGCTCCCACAACCTTTTAAAGCTTGGCAGAAATGCATCCCAGGTGACTGTTCATGAACCTGCTTGAGTGAGTAGAAAGGCTGTGCAAAACAGCAACAAGGCTAGGTTTTTTTTACAGTTGTGTTTCTTAATGCTGCTCCAGGTGACCCAATGACCTGCAACTCTTACCTGCCTCAGCTCATCAACTGAATAGCAAGCCATTCTTGAGCTGGATCAGGTGGGTAGGGGGAGAGAACAGTTGAAACTGTGCAGAGCAATGTGTGCCCAGGAGCAGGATTAAGAAACCCAGCTGTACAGCATCATGGAGGATGTTATAATGAAGCTGATATCTAGAATACCTCATAACTGAAAAGTGGTAAACAGCTCCCAAGGCAGATAACTTGACAAGAGGTTAGTCTTCACTGACCACCATGACTGTTCAAACCTTTTAAAGCTTAGATTACATTTTTATAACTGTTATTACTGGTGTCTGGTGTCTCACCTGGTTGTCAATGGAGGGCAGGGCACAGTATCCAGGCTCTGCGCGGCGCAGGAGGCAGGGAGAGTGTGTGCGGAAAGGCCTCGGGGAGTGGGAGCAGACGGAGCGAGGAGAGGGGGAACGGATAGAGCGGGGTGAAGGAGATCGAACAGACCTGGGTGAGTGAGGGATGGAGTGAGACTGAGACTGGCTCAGAGACGGAGGGTGGTGGTGATTCAGTTTGGGGGGTCGTGGGGAGCGTGGGGGTAATTCAGGAGGACACAGAGGGTCAATCAGGTCAATATCAGTCAGTAAAGGAGGAGGTGGAACAAACTCCTCGTCTGAGAGAGGAATGTCGCCGTCAATCTGAGCAAGCTCTGCCCGTGACAGGAAGTCCACGATTCCCGCTCCAAACGAATCGCCCACCACATTGATGGAGGTACGCATTCTGTCACTACACACACACACACGTGGCACAGCAAGATCCGACTTAAATACACTGCATGCTCTGTTGTTCAGGAGGCCTAATGCACTTTAGAAAATAAGTAACGTGATGTGACACGCCTTTTGGCAAAAAACAAATTATAATCAAGATAGCTATGATGGAAGTATAAAAAACATTTAGGAGTCAAACACACATGTAAGGATACAGTGCTGTATAACGAGAAGACAGTAGACAATGAGAAGTTTTGTCTTTGTACTCCAGCACAGAGAACTACATTGGGTATATTTACTTCTAAATTGGGTGAACTATGTAGGAATCACAGAGTCTCCCAGTCAGGGGACTGTATGTAAATGGATAATTGCCCGTCCAGTTGTTTCTTGGCCAAAGACAAAAGTATATCAAAATCAAAAGATTATTACAAGCACAAATTAGCAATAGCAATTACCCAGCAGACTGTGGAAAAGTACAGTAGTGGATGAGCGAAGAATGCTTTCAATTATGAAGAAAAACGATCGTGTTGGACAAATCAATAACGCTATCCAAGATGCAGCACAGAAGGGCCAAAGATGACCATAAAAACAAAAAAAAAATGTCAATATGACTTTAGAGAGTTTAGCCCAAGTTACAAACCACTAGTAATCCTCTAGAACAGATAGCCCAGGGTGCAGTTAGCTAAAAAGTACACTGAAGGCCTCTACAGGTCTTGCCTAAAGTCTTATGGACAGCTGAGATGAAGATTATTAAAATGCAACAGAATGACTGAATAAGAAAACTCTGGAACTGCTCATGATACAAAGCAATCCATCTCACCTGTGAAACAAGGTACACGAGTATGTATGACTGCAATAGAGCTGAATCACACACGTTTTTTCATAATGGAACTGATGAGGATTTGGCAGCACCATGCAGCAGAAATGTACTACTAAAGCAATTATGTAGTTTTCAGGTTTTAAAATGTGGAATGTTCTTGAATAACGAAGTCAGTCATCCAACTGAAAACAGCTACATTTCAGGCCTGGCAGAATATCAGCAGGGTAAATATCTAGCATCTCTTAATGTTTATGGGTCACAGACTTTGAGGAGTCATTCACTGCAAAGGATTTGCAGCCAAGTGCTAAACATTTTATTCAAGATGCTTAATTTGTCCAACTTCTTACAGTCCCCTGAAATGGGGGGTTTGTATGAAAAGGTTTGTGAATCCAAGATGGCCCATTCAAGATGTAAATGCCCTCACATTAAAACATTCTGTGCTTCAAACTCAATCACTCTTTCATGTGCAGGAGTCAAAATAACAATGACATGCTGAAGTGTGTGGACTCACAGCAGCCAGTCTACAGCAATGAGCAGACTGATGTCCTGCGTTGGGAGGCCTACAGCAGTAAGGATTAGCAGCATGGTGACCAGTCCAGCACTGGGAATACTGGCCGCTCCCACACTGGCAAGAGTGGCTGTCATACTGCAGCCCATACGAACAGACAGTGGGTATGAGACCATTGTTAAGTGACAGAATGGTGAAAAACAAGGTGTAATGGATAGACAGGATGAAGAGACAGAGAAAAGAGAGAAAAATTAAGAACCAGGGTAAAACTGGTTATTATAATACTCATAATGCAATTACAATTAAAATGTAAATTGTGTATCTTAAGCTTGTCACATCAAAACATTTTTGTTTTTTCATTTTTCTACACCATTTAAAAAAACACTAGTAGTCCTTTACATTGTGTAAATATTCCTTGATCGAAAATGGCTGATAATACAAGGTCATTATCTTACCCAAAATTAAAGAATGCTTTTTATCTTCTCCTACAAAATTTACCATTTCGGAGATACAAAATATGTTTGCTACCATAGTGACAATATGAGGCCTACAATGACACTATAAATCCCTTAGATTAGGCCTACAAATCTTCCTGTATTTTCCAGGAAAGGGTCAAAATGGCTCAGCAGCCTTGATACAGGTTTTACACACACATACGCACAAGCTATTATGATTCGACTTTCTGTGGTACTCTTTGATCACAAAAACACTACTAAAGAAAGCCAATAAAACTGACTGGTAAGTTGACACAGATCAGCTGCTAATTACAGTAACGAAATAAAATGCTTTACTTTGCCAAAATGTTTACGTAAAGTGACATTTATACCAGGCGACATTTATATCAGCGATTCTACACTAAAAGGAAGCAAGACTTCTTCTAACTAAGGATACAGACAAAGAAGGAAGACTTATCACTAAGGGTTGATCACTAAAGATTTGACAGTTAAATATAACATTATACCTAACATAATGTGTTATCATTTTATGACTGGTGTTTGTATACTATTTCAACATAACCATAACCATAACCATGTATTGTTTATACAACTCAAGAAATGTGGCTGGAGGAAAGATTTCCAGAGAAACGTTTAAAATGAGCTGCCCAAAACAAGCATAAGTCATTGACAACTCTATATTCATTACTTTATCTTCATTAAATGTATCTTATTTGAACTTAATCTATTGCTTTAATAAAGTTCTTATTTTTATTTAATTTCTCTGCAAAGCATTTTGAACAACGCTGAGTATGAAACTGTGCTATAGAAATAAACTTGCCTTGCCTGGAGTTCAGTCTACATAAAGATTGACTACAAACTTGAAGACTTTAGTTAAAAAAAAAGTTTATTAAACCATCCTTTATGTATAAAAAGTTTTATTTTTATTATATCTCACATATAATGCATTATACATGGATTGTCAATATTCCTCACTTTACTAGTTTATTTTGGTAAAATATAACAGATTATGACTCCAAATAAAGGATTTTTTATAATTATTTTATTACAAATAGGACTGACCTCACAGTGGCAATCTGTCCTCCGTCCAAATCGATCCCATTCATTTGGGCAATGAAAATGGCTGCCACAGCTTCGTACAGGGCTGTGCCGTCCATGTTTATGGTAGCCCCAATAGGCAGCACAAACCGGGTGACCCGTTTATCAATCTTCAAATTTTCTTCTAGACAGCGAAATGTGACGGGCAATGTCCCTGCACTAGAGGAAAAAGAGCAGAGAATGTGAGATTTGGAAGAAGAATCAGGTACTAAATTCCTGTAGATAGACTTTCAATAAACACCACATTTATGTTCAAACACAGGGGGTATAACAGACACACCGCCTGGAATACTCATACTTCAGTGTTTTCATCAGCTCAGCAGTTCATTATGAAAACTTTTCAAGCCTTAAATCAGGTGTGTTAGGGTCAGAAAATCTTTATACTCTGCGGTGCTGTGGCCCTGAGGGACCCATTTGACAGCTATACTATTAGAAGTCCTACTGTTACTGAGATAAAGATTTCTTGCAGTACCCTGGCTTAGCTCTTGATGCCTAAGTGCAAGACAGAAGATTCAGAAACAATGATGTAGTTGCAGATCATAAGCTAGAGTCAACAGCTGAGCAGAAACTATGTTGTATAAATGTTGAGTTGAATCCAAGGTAAACCCGGGTTAGAAGTAATTACAGAATGAGCCGACAGGATTACACACTTATTCTGTGTAATAATGTGCCAAACTGACAGTTGGTTTAATATTCCTGAAAACGGAGGCCAGTTTGGCTGACTAAATGTAATCCCACAAGGCCAGACAAACAGGACAACACAGACAGACAACGAGACAAGAAGAAAAAGTGGAAGGCACAGAGAGACAAACATGAGGAAAATGATGAACGATAAAAAGGGAAAGTGATTCAACAAGACGCTAGAGTGATAAAGAGACAAGCAAAGTGGACTACCAAAGCTCAAACACACTTATCCAAGTTTCCAACAGTAATTCAACGTTCCACAATTCGAAACTGAATTAAATCAAAAACTAATTCGATAAAAATAACTGTAAAGCACTGCATCTATATTTCACTGTGATCATTCCTTTCTAAATGAAACACCCAAGTCCCAAAGATATTTATAGCTGAGCAGGCTGAGCCAAGATTGCACCCCATCATTCATCACATTCATAAACACGTTTAAAACAGACAGCAGACAGTCTGAAATTTCTTCTTGTCATAAATCTGACAGTTTATAACCTTATGTGCATGATTTGACTGTATTTTGATTCTTTTTTTTTGAACAAGTCAAACACAGACATGAAAATATTGCATTGGAACCACCACTGACTGATTTATCTCCAGCGTACAGCATATACATCTACAACAGAGTACAATAAAAGCATGGCTTTTATTATATCTTGAACACAAAGTATAATAAATCCATTTACAATTCATATGCTAAAGCTTATTAACCCTCCTAGGTCCTCAACATTTTGAAATCCCT
The DNA here is from genome assembly GCF_904425465.1 of Colossoma macropomum. NCBI lineage: Eukaryota > Metazoa > Chordata > Actinopteri > Characiformes > Serrasalmidae > Colossoma > Colossoma macropomum. The sequence continues at coordinate 32,965,113 of NW_023494801.1, read as the reverse complement.
TTTCTTACATAACTATTTCACATTTGTGGCTAAAACAACATGCAAAACAATTTAAAGTCCAGATTTTTCAATTAAGTCAAAATTATGTTTGCTTGTAAGTAGAAGGGTAAGAATGAACTATTTTATTGTGATATGACTTTGATTAAAAAAAAAAAAACTCTCCTTTATGTTTCCTGACATCGAAAAAAAAACAGAAGACAGTCAGAAGTGTGCACTTGAACCATCCATAGAATCACGTGTGGGCTAGACCGGGTAAAACTCTGCACAGACTGCAATGCATGGGATGTGCACAAATAAGACATATAACAAATGATGCAAACTGAGATGAGTTCAGTATGATAAGCTTTGCTTACCTGCTGGCTGTTCCTAGAGCAGTGATCCAGGCCTGGAAGATTCCAGAATAAAAGGCAAAGGGGTTTTTCCGCGTCACAGTGAAGAATATGATTGGCAGGATAATTCCTCCATGGATAACCAGGCCGACGATGACTGTAACCATGTACATGCCCAGCTGCCTCGCAACCACCTCCAGGTCACCGATGGCTGCAATTTTCCCACAGATGAGGGAGGCGATACCCACAGGGGAATACCTACAAACAGGACATTACAATTACTCTGGAAATCTCCACTCCCAATAATATTTCCCTTGCTTATCTGATTTAATCCCCCTTTTTTTTTAATTATTTCTTTTCTTTTGTCCAACTGTCTTTTCTGTAAACTCTCATTGAAAGAAAACCTTTCTTATTGTTTAACAATGCTGTATACCTGGACACCTACCATACCATTTACTATGGTCTTTTCAACATCTTAAATGGCTGGCAGGTCAAGGCTTCCATTCCTTACTCCTATGATCTAAAAAATAACTGACGGCGTAAAACTTTATGGGGTTAGTCTAATAACATTTTTGGTAGAAGGCAGAGCTGGGCGATATGACCAAAAATGTTATCACGATAAACACAATTCATATCGTTCGATATCAATACATACCGCGATAAATGTCAATTTATAAAAGTTTGAAGGCAGATTTTTGCTCCTGAGTGGTTATTTGCTGTTTTAAACTATCCTTTATGGTCTGAACATGACAAACACTCACCAAGCAGTGGGACATTTCACAAATCTGTCATGGGAGAGTGGGAGAGAGTGTCTGGTGACCTGTTTCTACCAGCTGGAAAAGCATGGCTATTTTGTAATAGTCATAATTTAAGAAAGAAAACATTTTTATCTGGTGACGAGCGCTCGGCTACCCCGTTATCAGTGACATCACAGTATTCAGACACCAGCTAGCGACAACTGGATTTCTCTATACTATCGTAGTAGTTTAAGTGGTGAACCGCAAAATATCAACACCAGACAAACAGAATCCTCTTTTTAGGTACGTTTAAACTGAAAGCGGTGCTTTTGTCGTGTTTGATCTACAGTATCATCAATTCTCCATGTTGTGGAGTGACGGAGTGCTGCTAAGAGGGTCTGACGTGACTGATGCGGCCGGCACACTGCACAGTGGTGTTAAACTGTGTCCACTTATACTGTTTTGTGTCTGTGCTGTTATCCGGTGTCGACCAGAGGAGGATGGGTTCCCCTTTTGAGTCTGGTTTCTCTCAAAGTTTCTTCCTCCTGTTGAGGGAGTTTTTCCTTGCCACTGTCACCAAGGCTTGCTCACTGGGGGCGTGGACCCGGATTCTCTGTAAAGCTGCTTTGTGACAACATCTGTTGTAAAAGGCGCTATATAAATAAATTTGACTTGACTTGCTTCAAGTTAGCCAGCTGGTAAAAACAGCTAGCCTGGAAAGCTAGTGCTCTCCCGCTCTCCAATGCCTCACAGCTTCCAATGCCTCGTCACTCAGACTCGGTCAGAGGAGAACAGATCGCCGGTCGCTCCACTCACACAGGGAACGTATAACTCCGCGTTTTAGCCGTTGCTAAAGACTCTTCTTACTCGTGGCCCCCTCCCTCTCTAATCATGTAGAAATACTCGCAAGTGTGCCCTCTCCTGGCGACAGCAGAGTAGTGTCGCTTTACCTGGCAGTAGAAAACGCCACCAAGGCTTTCGCTGAACGTGGAAGTGTGAAAATGGTGTATTATATCGAACATTTATCGAACATGTCGTATCGCTCTATCGAGGAAAAGTTATAACATGATAATTATCGTTAACGTTTTATCACCCAGCCCTAGTAGAAGGTCAATATTTCTGATTGAAGTAACTCCACATGTAGCACAGTTTTGTTGTCATTACATACATCACAACACAAGATGCTTTTTTTGAAACAACAGCTGAGTGAATATATTGACATACAGGCTTGAAGACTCTAGAGTTACTACAAGACATTTTGTTTTGAATAAAATCAAGGAATAACATTCAGTCTGAATAAAGAATATTTGTCTTATAGCAGCTATTCTTGTCAGACATCCTGTTGTCTAATGGCATGGATAATGAACCTAAACATTTAAGCCTTAAATGGTATAAAGATCTCGTGTTTGTATTTGGGGACTAAATCTACACCCGCTTAGCTCTGTGTTAGGTCACTGGGATTTGTGTCATGTCATTTTGGACATGTGTGGTAGGAGCTGGTCGTGCACTATGCATTTGTTAAGAAAAGAAATGCTGTGGTTTGATATGTGGCCTGAATTTGGTGTACCTGCTACGCTCTGTGTATATACTTCACTGCATGCTATGGTAGATGAGCGATAGTGTTTACTGTATCATTTTGATGGTTTACTTACTGTGAGAGGCACAGTATGGGGTCCATGAAGTAAGCTGACTGTGGGACAGGCCAGTGAACTCAGTCTGGGCTTTGTCAGCTTGCTATGCTATTGCACTGATCTCAGTTTGTGACTGATCTTGCTGCAGGCATGTCTCACTGTAAAACCGCCCACTATTTCACAAATCATTTCTCCAGGCTTTTATTGCTGTGAGGTCACTTTTACTCGACTACCTTTCAGGTCAGCATGAATTTGCCAGCAGTGTGTTAGGGTGCAGTTTAGGTGAGGCTATGTGTGTCTCACATCCTGGAACATGTTCATACATTTCCCTTAAGAATTGCTTGCGGCACATAAGCTCTCACTCAAAACTGATTTCGCTTCTCTCCTTGTGGATTTCCTCTCTCATTCTGTCTTTCTTTCCTCTCTCTCTTCCTTTTGGCTCCTGCACTCTGTTGCTCAATGCGGAAACACAATTTTTTCTTCAATGTAAACCGTACAAATTCAAACCAGATTAGAAAAAAGACCACTTGACCCTCTCCCGGCTCTGAATGCAGGTAAGGAACACTAGATTAAGGATAAGGACATGCTGGCCTTGTTCAATTCCGCTATCAACTGCAATGACACCAAGACAACTGTCAGTTTCACTTGGAGCATTTAAATGAATGACATTGTATTTGAAACAGCCACCTTAGACTGCACTGCATCTTCAATAATCTGGTTGATGATGTTGAAAAAACCTGTCATTAGCTTTCCTTTCTCTTGTATTTTATCCATGCAGATACCAAACCGAGTGTCTCGTCGGTGACCCACCTTGAGAATTTGTTGATGACTCCCTTAACTTGTTCAAATCTGTCATCACAGGAGTTACAGTGCATGCATGTCCATGTAGACCCGAGTGAAACATATCAGTGTGAACATCTGGAGCTTTAGATGAACTAGCATGTTTTCTACTGTATAAAAAAAAGAATGCAAGCTCATTCAGAGCAAAATTCGGATCGCCAAGGACTTATTAAAGTTTTGTTGAATCAGCGTTATGATGAAACACAACTGATGTGTGACTTATATTTTAGGCTGCAGCTAATGATTTCCACAATCAATTAATGGGTTCATTATGGCTTCAATTAATCAATTAGCCTACTTGAGAAAAGAAAAAGTGTAGCAAGTGGTCTGTCAATAACTAAATATTTCACATCATGCACAATATTTCTTTTAACAAAAATACTAGAATTATTCCTCTTTTTGCACAAAGCTCTTTCAAATATAAAACACCTTCCCTATCTTCTCCTCCTCATGGTATGGTGCCTTGTCAAAGTGAGGAGGCTTGCGCGAATCGGAGAAGAAGAGAGCTATGTCGCCTGGAGTTTAAACTCCTTTCAGGGTCTCCCATGGCAGAAAGGTCTTAGCAGTGGTATCAGACGGCACTTCACGTACAGCAGCGCGCTACTGTCAAAGGTGAGCTTAGCTCTACACATCTTACAAAAAACGTCTTTTTAGCTGATGTTAAAATGCAGTGTTGCCATTTTTTTTAGTCAAGCATAACCCTGTACTGTAGTCTCTGCCATCTATGTTTTCTTTCTTTCAGTCAGGTGATATAAATGTGGAGTGCAAACACTATCGTGACAACTAACAACGTGACAACAACCAAAATTTGTTGTCAACGATTTTTATTATCAATTTTCGGCTTTGTCAGATCACGTTCTTTACATGTCAAATAAATGCAGCAACAGCAGTAAGAAATCGCAAAATCGCATTATTAATGGAAAACAGCAGAAAACTGAGACACACAAACACAATGCATACACACACAGTGTCACTGACCACATGATCATGGACACCATCTTCATGATGATCTCATTGAGGATGTTGAAGAAATCTGTCATTAGTTTTCCTTTCTCCCCCATTTTGCCCATGCAGATCCCAAACGTGATAAAGAATCCAATCAAACCTGAACACAAAGCAAAAAACAGTTACAGAGCAGCAGTGTCTGAATTGGGCCATGGAGCTGCAAGGTTCAGTGTCTATCTCTGATGTGTCTAAACAGGCTTGTCAGAGGGCCAATATCATGAAAAAAAACTTCCAGTACTGGAGTCAGGCAGCTCAATATAAACAAATACCATCCATCAAAAACCATCATCCATTAGTCTAAAAACCTCAACAGCAGCATAACAGACGTGTGAAATCACACACTATAAACAGTGACACACTATGAATCATGACATTTTAGTTTGCTGACTAAACATGCATAACTAGCAATGTTCATAATGGAAAGTCTCTTCCTACCCAGTACATTCATTCCCCACTTGAACTCCAGTTTTTTCTTGTTGATGAAAATGGGTTCTGTCTGGTTCTCAACGGGCACTGCGACCTTCTTCAACACTGTCTGGACCTACAGGGAGCAGACACAGATGACATTTTGTACACTTTCAAAAAATGAGAACATGAGCCGTTTAGGAAATAATTCTAAATTTGCAGAGCAGAAAGGCATCATGAGTGAATAAACTCTCACAACTGTAAAAGAGGACAAAGAGAGAGAAAGTAAGAAAGAGAGAGACATTCTTTTGTCATGCATTACTTCATGTTAGGTAGACATGTTGGCCACATGCCATAGTAAACCCACATGGGTATAAAGAGATTAAAGCCAACAGAAAGTTGGACCCTGAACCTTTTTAACTCCTAACTCAAACACACATACACAAACTCAGGCTTCTAATCATTACATAGGACTAAAAGAAAGAGAACAGCAGGAAATTCTGATTCCAATCTTGCACGGGTCATTTACATGTGCATGCATTAAGATATTTAGACCGAAGACAACAGCCTTTTTAGACACAGCCAACTTGGACCACAATGCACTGTGGTTTCAAATAAACCATGAATTGTAAAGTACAATGGCTCCGCTCATTTACAGTCAAAATCAAATACTGCAAATACAACAAAGGGATGAATACATGAGCTTTCACTGTTTAATTTACAGTAGTCAGCATTTTGTTAGCAAAAGACAACGAAATGTGTGTGTGTGTAACAATTCTGAGGTGCCACAGAGTAAATTACATAATACTACATATTACAGCCTTCTCATGATATGGTGCCTTATCAAGTTGGGGCTTGTGTACATTGTAGAAGCAGAAGCAGCTATGCTGCCTGGAGTTTAAACTCCTTCCATGGTCTCCCATGGCAGAAAGGTCTTAGCAGAGGTATCAGACTGAACTTTGGGCAGCAGCAATACAGGATAATGCCATCAGCGGATGTTCACAGAAGTAAAAATCACATAGACAACAATTCAACTGTGTGAAAGAAGGCAACAATAAAACCACTTCTGCACATTACCAAGAGAACCACATGGATAGACACAGCAGAATGATTTTTGAGATCAGAAATTGGGAAGATGGGATCCTCAGGTCGAAAGGCACTCAACATGGTACTGAGCTGAGATCCAAGTATAGCTTGTGCATATGACGTGGCTAGATCAAAGTCTTTGGGAAGTCTAGTGGCTAAAGTTGACAAACGTGAAAGACGCAAAAACAAAATCACAGAATTTGGAATGTACAAAGTATGAATCACGGCAAGCCCAAAGTAGTGAAGAAGACATGGACCATCTACTCATCAACATCCTAGGTATCCGCAAGCTAAAATGGGCCTGATTAGGACACTTTCAATCAGGGGACCACGTCATCTACTACTCGAGTCATGAACACCAAAGAAGAAATGGAGTGGCTTTCATTGGTAACAAGGATGTCAACAAGACTGTTATTGGATGCGATGCTGTAAATGATTGACTGATGTCAACCCGATCTTATGCACAACCATTCAGATTATCCAGGTTTATACCCCAACAACAGACACAGGTGATGTACTGCTGGTCACTTGAGACTGAAATGCTAAGATCAGAAAAGAGAATGAGGGAAATGCAGTTGGATAACACGGCCTTGGGACACAGGAATGAAGCAGCAGGATGAGGTTCTGTGAGTACAATGACTTTTTCATTAGTAATACATTTTTAAAGCAACCAAAATTATGTGTGTACATCTGGACATCCCCAGAGTCGTTCACCAAAACCAAAGAGGCTACATTCTTTGCAGCAAGTGATAAAAGATCTCCATTTTAATTGCAAAGACGTGGACTGGGGCTCCAAGTGAAGCTGAAAAAAAAAACAAACCATCAAAATTAACTGGAGAATATAACACCTGACTTCAAAGAAAACATCAGGAATTGATTTCAAATGTTAGACATAACTGACAGAGAGCAAAAGGCACTATGTATGTAATTCATAAAAGTCATAAAAGAAGAATCAGAAAAAAAAAACTGCGAAGAATAAAAAGGAGAAAGAAATCAAAGTGGATGACTGATGATACAATGGAGATTGCAAGAACGAGAAGAGAAGCCAAAATCAAGAAGTACAGAGGCCTTTTAAGAAAGGGTGGCCCAATACATCGATCTACAGTGCACGTAGGTAGATTGCGCCTCATTAAAACACGCTATTAAATTTCAACACTTTCTTACTGCTTCTAGCAGCGGGCAGGCCAACGTGATTGACTGATGTGAAATGTGGCCACTGTCTCTTTAATTTACTGCTTGCTCCCATATCTACGCCACAGTTTGCCTCTTGCAATCTAGAAAGTTTTCATTTGTTGACTGCAGTCCATTTCCTTTTGTGACCTACACTGACTCTTTCAGAAAATGAGTGCGAGACCTGCGCAAAGAAACCGGAAACCTACCTCTTCCATGCAGAGCGGGAGGAAGACGTTTTCTTTACAATGTCAAACTCCAAATGCATCTGCTTGATTTGTGAAGTTGCCATCGCACTTCCAAAAAAAGCAAACGTCAAGAGGCCTTTTTAAACTATACACAGAAACTACGAGGACCTAGCCACGACATACGCACAAGCTATACTTCAACCTGAGGATCCCATCTTTCCAATTTCTTTTTTTTTTTTTAAGGTAGATCACGATGACCTGTCCACTAGAAAAAGTAGATCTCAAGCCACAAAAGTATGGGCACCCCTGTTTTAAGAGAAATAAACCATGAATTCCAGAGAGCTGTCAGGAAGGACAAGGACTGATACTAGAAAAACATCTGTAAAGACACAGAAAAGATGAACAAACATGGAAAAACAAGGATTGTTTTTCACAAGATGCAGGAAATAAAAATTAAATTTTAGCCACAAATCAGTATTCCAAGAGATGTCATAACAGAAACAAAATTAAAACAATATGTAGTACACACAGAAGACCTCTATTGTAACAAGCTGGCTGGCTTACCCCGTGTGGGGATCGAACCAGCAGTCCCCATGTTTGCAGATCAGAATGATACGGAGTAAGCCACCAACCAAGCATGTCAGCCCTAATCAATCCGATATAGTTTTCTCCCTCCTCAAGACACTTTTGTTGATGTTGATTACACAGAAGAACCTTTAGTGCTGGAAGATGAAGTCAGACAGGTCATGAGATCACTGCCAAAGAAGAAAGCCAAAGCAAGTGACAGCATTGCAACAGATGTATTTTAAGACTCTGATTATGCTAACAAATCTGGAAAACAGCTCAACGGCCAGCAGATAGGAAGTCAAAGCCAAAGAAAGGAGACAAGAAAGTGTGCAAACTATCATGCAATTTCTCTCATATCACACACCAGTAAAGTTATGCTAAAGATCATTCAATGCAGATTAGAGTCTTTTGAGAGTACTTTCGACGGAAAAGAAAACAAACAAATGGATCCTCAACCCAATCAAGCCTCTATTCTCACTCAAAGCCCTTATTTTGGACATATTTTGAGAAGAACCAATTATTTGGAAAAGACCATCATGTTTTGAAGATTTCAAGGCAAAAAAAGAAGAGAACGACCAGCAACAACATGGATGGATACATTTAGAGGAACATGAACAAACGATTTAGATGCCTAAAGACCCAAACAGAAGACAGAATATTCTAGAGAAACCAGATCCATATGGTCGCCAGGAGTCAGAAAGAGCTTGACAGCACTTTATAAATATACAACATATTACAGACCTTTCAAGCAAGTCACCATTCTGCAATCTGCATGTTCTTTAGCCAATACAATAAAACGTACTGACAAAGCATACTGACATTCAATAACTACAGATCAAACATTGTAGAACAAATGTCTATTTCAAATGCAAATCCTTTATCTACTCCATAGCACAGCGTGACTTAGTACTGAAATACACAAAACATATACAACTACTGTGCATGAACATGCTTACTGTGGTTAAAATATGAGACAACATCTTAATGAAATAATGAGCTTATTTTCTAAAAGGCCTCTGACAGTTGCCAACAGTCTGATTCCAGACTGATGCAGAATTACTGAAGCAAACAGTAAAGCTTTTTGTTCTTTTTTTGGAAAGCTCCTCTAAACCACACTGCATATTAGGTAAGCAGTTCATGCAGCCAATTAAACAGAACTAAACATCTAACTTTAACTGCAAAATGAACATAATTTACATCATTTATGGTTTTCTTGTAAATTTCTTGGAATGTTCTACCATGCGCATTTGAGCTACAAATTTATTACATGTCCACCGGCATCATATATGATTATATATTAAGAAAACAGACATATTAACTAAAAAAATAAAAAACAGAATTATAGAGAAAAAATCTAAAGTTCTTAACCCTCAGAAGTGCAGTCATCCTCACTGATAAGAAGTTTCATGCACTTCTTGTTCTGTACATAGTAAACTAGAGATTTCACTTCAGCAACTCTGACCCGGAATGAATGCACAAATGACCACTGCACTGGATATCCTCTCAATTAAGCACTAATAATCTCTTTAGGAAAGCCTCACATTCCATAAATGGGTGTAAGGTGGTGCTAATAATGTATTAAACCATGTTTTGTGAAAATGTAACTTAATGTAGTAATTAAAAAATTACATTTTTTCTATAAACGGACGTCATTTAAGCATTTATTTGAAGTTGAAAGTTTAAGGCATACATTTAAAACTGGAAATTTGTATTTAAATATCATAACTGTCAAAAATGTAAATACTGAAAATTATACTTGTGGTCTAAAATTCAATTTACAACTATTGATTTTATTTCCTTAAAGAGATTTTACACAGCTCACTTAAAGAAAAGGGAGAATTTGAGACCAATGATCACTTAAGATGTTGTATGCAAGTGACCACAGGCCATGGAGACCAGAATATCCACTTCTTCTGCCAGACACTTGTCATTGTGTTGTCATATACACCAATTAGGCATGACATTATGACCACCTTCTTGTTTCTACACTCATTGTCCATTTTATCAGCTCCACTTACTATACAGGTGCACTTTGTAGTTCTACAATTACAGACTGTAGTCCATCTGTTTCTCTGCATACTTTGTTAGCCCCCTTTTACCCTGTTCTTCAGTGGTCAGGACCCCCATGGACCCTCACAGAGCAAGTACTATTTGGGTGGTGGATCATTCTCAGCAGTAACTGCTGTGTCTGATCCATTCAAACCAGCACAACACACACTAACACACCACCACCACGTCAGTGTTACTGCAGTGCTGCCAATGACCCACCAGTATAAGTACTGATTCATAATTAAAGTAATAACCCAGGGAGATGTCATTTGTGTCAATTTTGAACCTCTGCATGTATTTATACGTATAAAAGTCTGGGAAGTAATTTTGGAACATACCTTAGGATACACCATGACTATATATCTGTACAAATCGGCAAGCATCTGTAACCATTTCAGCACAGAGCCTACTCACTGTGGGGTGTAAGGTTGTTATTGAGAAATATGCACTTTTTTGGGAACACCTGTACATCTACTCATTCATGCATTCATACTCATTGTCTAATCATACAAGGGTGTGGCACCAGTGCACAGCAGAAAATCATGCCGATACTGCCCAGCTGCTTCAGGTGATCTTCATATTATCCATCAGAAAGGGGGAAAAACGTGATCTCAGTGATTTTGACCGTGGTATAATTGTTGGTGCCAGACGGGCTGGTTTGAGTATTTCTATAGCTGCTAATTTACCATGATTTTTGAGCACAACAGTCTCTAGAGTTACTCAAATTGGTGCAATAAAGAAATAACATCCACTAAGCGGCAGTTCAGCAGACAGAAATGCCCTGTTAATGAGGGAGATCCATGGAGAATGGCCAGACTGGTTTCAGCTGACAGAAAGGCTACAGTAACTCTGGTAACTCTGTACAACTGTGGTGAGCAGAAAAGTATCTTTGAACACACAACACATTGAACCTTGAGGTGGATTGGCTACAACAGCAAAAGACCACATTTCAGTTTGAAAGAAGTTCTAATTCTGTCAGCCAAGAACAGAAAGGCGAGGCTGCAGTTGACATAGGCTCACCAAAACAGGGCATCTGAAGACTAGAAAAGCGTAGCCTGGTCTATTGAAACCTGATTTCTGCTGAGGAACACAGAGGCGTCAGAATTTGGCACCAATAGCATGAATCCATGGATACAACCTGCCTTGTGTCCACAGTCCACTCTAATGCCACAGCCTAACTGAGTATTGCTGGTGGCCATGTGCATCCCGTCATGGCCATAATTTACCATCTTCTAATGGCTACTTCCAGCATGATAACACACTATGTCACAAAGCAAAAGTCATCGGAAACTGTTTTTTTGAACGTAACAATGAGTTCAGTGTTCTTCAGTGGCCGCCCCAATAACCAGATCTGAATCCAATAGAACACCTTTGGAAAGTGACAAAACCTGTGATTCGCAGCACGAAAGTGCACCTGAAAAAACTCCATGATGCAATCGTGTCAATATGGACGAGAATCTTAAGGGGATTTTTCCAACATCTTGTGGAATCCATGTCACGAAAAACTGAAGCTGTTTCGAGAGCAAAAGGAAGCCCTACCTAGTATTAGTACAGTGTTTCTGGTAAAGTGCTTAGTGAGTGTATTCAGTAATTTGTTTACAGATGAAGTTAAGTCTGCATAGGTTACACTAAGTGTAGCTCTCCTGGCAAGGTTTGTTTGACTATTTCTAGGATTCTATTTTGGTAAATGTAACTGCTTATAAACAATTATGTAATGGTCAACAAGTTGTATATTTACCTGTTGAAAGCAGGCTTGAACCAAATTCTCAGGGAACAGGTTTCGGATTAGGTCCAGAAAGGCATCCAGACTGCTGACTTCCTGATCCTTGGGGCCAGTGCTCACCTGGGTTGCCCTGAGTTTAGGGTTCCCTGGGTGTATGCTTAGTACCAGGATCACACCCAGTACAGCTGCGATAACTGTGGTGGACATGTAATACACCATGGCCCTAGTGCCCATTCTCCCACTGGAGCGGGCATCCAAACCAGCCAGACCTGCCAGATAAGAAATGGTAAGAAAGGCCTTCATAGCTATATTTATCTAGTATTTTACCTCTTTCCTTAACAAAGCAATTCAAAAATGTTTAGTGTTCAAAGTTGGTTACTGTAGTTTTATGCTGGAGCTAATATTGCTAACAAGTACAGAAGCTTATATCCCACTAATTAGCAAAGTTACATGCAGTAATCATCACAAACACCTCAAAGAGAATTGTCTGTCATCTAATAGAGCTGGTCATTATAACAGTGTTTTGATAAGTACCTTGTATGGCTAAACCAGTAGGAACAGCCATCTCTCGATTTTGTACATATTTTTGCCCAAACTATTTCTGCCCCAAAATGTCTTGGCTAATCAGCTACTTTTGGGGTAAGTAAATTTGAGTTTTGCTAAACTTTTTTTTTGCTTGCAAAAACAATGCACTGAATACTATGAAAAAATATTAAATGATACGGAAAAAAAACAAATTAGGTGCAGGATAAATTAAACAGAAACAAACATATCTGGTTATTATTGTTTAAATGTCCCTGAGCTCTTTTCTAATTGGGCAGGCTTGACTTTGAGCTTAGGTTACACTCTTAGAAAAGATGGTTCTTCAAGGGGTCTTTAGTAAAGAAAATTATTCTATACAGAACCATGGACACCAAAGAAAGTGCTGTAGATGGTTCTATATACAACATTTTTGAAAATGATTCTATACAGCACCAAAAAAGGTTTGCAATTGTTATGATGTCAAGCTTGTAACAATAGAAGAACCCTTTTTGGTGCTATATAGAACCCTTTTCTTTACTACAGAACCCTTGAAGAACCATCTTTTTTAAGTGTGTACCTGGCTAAAATGACAAATTCTGCATTGTAACTAGCCACAAAAGATAATGGAGCAGAGTATATATTTTTATATGATAGTCTTGTGAATCTAGTGATGACTATTTCAGCTCTCGTTTTCCCCTTTTTGTGATATTTCTGTTGATAGTGTTCACAGAAAGAATGAGCTCGACTGGATTACAGTCTCAAGTTCAAAAAATCCAAACTTTAAATAATTCTTGAGGTTTTCTGGCTTAAAATGTTGTGAACATACTTGTTCTCATTACTTCTAATGGTGTGATTTGTGTGAGTTGTTTGAGGTTGTTTATGGCACCAAACCACTCATGTCCTTTAGTGGTGTGTGATAAAGACTAATTGTAATTAATGTGTGTTCTTCAACAACACAAGTTGGCAGATAGATTGACTCAGAGTAAATCTATTTATTAATTTCACAGAAATGCAGCCATTTAGCAAAATTAGTGATGCTAAACTTGTGATACATGAAGGGACGTGGCCATGCAGTGTTGTGCTAAACAGCCACACCCCCACTAAACAGATTACCTCTGGGAGATCAAACAAATCAAACATTTGTGAATATTGACATTTTAAGTTAAACCAAAAACCTGTGGAAAATAACCGCACTGTGCAGCGTGTAGAGTCGTCTGTGAGTATCACCTGTGATGAGGCTGGAGATGATGAGAGGAAGGATGAGCATCTTCAGCATCCTCATCAGAATATCTCCAGGAAAGGAGACGAGCATGAGTGTGTCTGAGTCAAGATCAGGAACATAACGCAACAGCAAGCCCAGCACTGATCCTCCTATTACACCTGTAAGCAGTGTATCCAGGAGAAAGAGAGAAAGAGGGAGAGACACATACAGAGTAAGAGGGAGACAGAAAATGAGGGGTGAGAGTGGGGAGAAGGTCAATAAATTTTGTTGTGTCATTATAACTCATCCGATAACTGCTCAAACATGTACAAATGTCAAACGTTTGAGGCTTGTAAAAAGGTAAGCAGGCTAAGTGTGTAACAGGAGATGAGACTCTGTCTTGGTAAACAATTTTAGGGTCTGTTTTAGGGTAATGCCTTACTGCTGGAGAATGTGTTCATAGATGTGAATATGTGCATGGGTTGCAGTCATGCATTTCACTTTGTACTTCTGTATATAGCTGTTGTCAGCACAAAACCTCATTTCTCCAAAACGGTAATATATATATATATATATGTATATATACATATATATATATACAACCACAGTACTAAAGTAAGGAGTACTAAAGTAAGGAGTGAAATAAATAAATAAATGCCCTAGAATCTGCACCTAGGATAATAAAAGTTTAACTAAAGGCATATAGCACAGACTCAAGTTACCGAATCACAACTGGAAGACGTGAAGAAGAAAAAGGAAAAGAAAAAAGAATAAATAAGGGAAAGACGGATTAAAGCAGCCAATAAAACTGGCCACAGGCGGCCATGACAGCAGCAGTGACCGCTTGTGCTTAGATCATTGATAAGTAAATTCTAAAGGAATGACATGCCCACCGCAGTACTTGCTTTGGATTTATGAACTGTGATGATGGGAAGTTAACAAAGGGAACATTGTAAAGAATGTGTTTGTGTGTCTGAAAAGCCTTTTTGACTGCCAGGGAAGTGATTCCTGATTGGGGCTTTGAAGGGACAGGGATTTGATTTTCCAGCCTGTCTTTATCCTCACATAACCCTTTCTCCGTCCCAATAGCCACACAGAAGGCTAAATCACTATTCAAGTCAACAACATGCTGCGGTATATCCCGTTTTTTATTTGGTCCCTTATGAGAGTGATTTTAAACTTTGAGTTAAAATTCATGTACAGTACCAGTCGAAAGTTTGGATACGTCTATAAACAGTAGGGTTTCCCTTATTTTTACAATTTCACACATTTTAAAATAAAAAAAAGTGTTAAACGGATTAAACTATCTTCTATTTTAGATTGTTTGTAAGCAGCTCCATGATGAGCTACCTGGGATGCTTTTCCAGCAGGTCTGAACAGAATATGCATAAAAGTACTTATTTGGCAGGGCATTTAAAAGTTTTGTTTTGGAAACTTAAAACAGATTTCAAGCATCTAATCATAATTCTTTAGATAGAAATGTCTTTAAGATTATGAAAATCATACATTCAATAAGGTGTGTCCAATATTTTCACTGGTACTGCAGTTTCACTCACACACAAACACGTACCCAACACAGTAAGGGTAAGGAGAAGGTTGCGTGCGAACCAGCCGCAGTGTTGATGTACAGCGCCTTCTTTAGGCACTGCTTCCCGTCCCTCCTCAGCCACGCCCATCTGCTTCCCCAACTGCTGATTTGTCATTCCTGAGAGAGAAAGAGAGAGAGGGAGAGTTTACTACAAGTATTTAAGAATAATGACCTTTCATGACAAAAAGGTCATTGCCATCCTGTCTTCTGGAACGCGTACCACATATTTAGTGGACTAAAGGCCAGTCCACCCTTAAACCTCTAAACAAACTGTAGAAGTTCTCTGTGAATTAGCCTGCACTAGTATAAGCTGTATGAAGCACAATGTGCTTCACGTTGTCTGGTCTACAAGATGAACTCACTATGCTGCAGCACATAATATCACAGGAAACATCAGACCGTGCACAGCATCTGCGGAATGTGCAACACATTTTTCCCTATTATAAACTCTAGGTGAGCAATTGTGTGGGGTGAAGGCAAAATGCATGCGGTCCAGCAAAGTTTTTCATCACAAGGCTTTTATTCATGCATGATTTCCACTCTGAGACAGCAATAAAGAGCAGATGAGGAGAGAAAGATGTGGAAAGAGCTTGCTTTGCCAGAGAGGGGGATGTGTGTACAGTGTGTGAGAGAAAAGGTGTGAAATGCAGTCTGATGAGAGTGAGTGCATTAATGTAGGACTGGATTTTCATATGATTTGGTTTTGTTTATTGCATCTAGCCAATAAAAGCAACAAAAGAAATTTTTTGTAATCAGAATTCTAGAATAACACCTACATTCCTTTTCTAGAACTGCAAATTCCCAAACTCCCTGACTCTTTGCAATTCACTGTTTCTAGATCTCTTGCCAGAACTTTATCTAGAGCTCTCTGCAACTTCTCGAACTTTCTACAACTTTTCACTGTTCCAAAACTGTTTCCAGAATTTGCCTACGTTCAGTGTTTTTTTTTTTAATAACTGTTGCTAGCTTTAAAAATGCTGATAAAAATCACATTCAGTCTAATGAGAAATTGCAGTGCACAACTCAGCTTTTCTCAAAATACTTAATAGAGCTCTTTATCAATTTCCAGTAGTTTCTCTTTTGTATGAGCCTGCAAAGACAAACTGCTACACTACAGATAGCGTAGTGTAAATGGTGTCTTTTTTTTGCTGTGTAAATTAAAGATTTTAGGGATAAATCTGGTCGAAAAGCTCAGCACCAACGTGCTACAGTTTCTCATTAGGTTGAACAGCTGCTATGAATGAATGCATTTGTATGCAAAGTATGGGCAGGTAAATTCTTTGCCATTTTCAGGACTCTTTCCACAACTCCTTTGACAATTTTAGAATCTTCAGTGAATTGCTCAAAATGTCTAAACCTCTACCCAGAACTTTCTGCAATTTCTAGACCTTACTTTGTAGAACTTTTTTTGCAAGTTCAAGAACACTTCTATTTCCACTGCCTTTTGTAGCTATTTTGCCTCTTCCTGATACACCTTTAAATCCTTGCTTAGCTGGCATTTGCTTCTGGACTTTCAAGAGCACTGTTTGAATCTTTAAACAAACATTTCACTTTTTACCACCAGATGTACCTGAAGATTATATTAAAGCTGCAATACTAAAGGATGAGTAATTAATAGCAGAGGCTGGCTAGTCCTCAGCTAAGCAAGTCTATTATTTCTCTTATCTCGTCTCCTGAAAAAAATTATCAGCTAATTATTGGCCTTAAACAACTCTATGACAATCCTCATGCCATGTTCCGTTATTTATTTTTTTTTTGCTCTGTGGCAATTTTTGCAATGGAAATCTTGATTTACATATTAATTCAGGCCATTTAAATACCTGCTGAGGTAATTTGCATGTTAGATGTTAAAGGTAAATTGCAGCAGGGCTGGATGGTTGTCATTCCTGTGGTTACTTGCACAGCTGTCTTTCTGTTCAGAGCTCAGCTGGTGTCAGCCAGCAGAGACACACAGGAACTGTAAAATTTCTATCGCAAGGCCACTGCAGGCCAGGTTTCAGACTCACACACTTACAGTCTGAGTACAATGGACAACTTACAGCTGTTTCCTAGTCAGGGACCTCCATCTTCCTAGACAGTGTTTCCATTAGAGAGAAATAAACCGATACTCAAAATAAATGGCTAACTAAATTTGGCACAGACACAGAGTATAAACGGAGGAACCAGAAAAGCAAGAGAGATCTTGGCAAAAGAAATCTGAATGTTTGTTCACGACATGACTTGACCTGCTGGAGAGGAAGCATGTGAATATGAGATCGCATCTCTCTCTGAACTTTCACACTTCATTTTTCAGACCTCTTGCCTTGTTTCCGTTCATATATACAAACACTCTCTCTCTCTTTCCCTCTCCTTCACAAACAGAGAACGAGACCTGATGTGAGTAGTTCACATTCCCTGCAGTTTGTCAGTATGGCCATGAAATATGCATTTTAACCCAACGAACACTGATTACAAACGATGAACAGCAACCATCCTCTCTAATCAGGCTCGTTCCATTAGAAACATCTGCACAGTGAGGATCAGTGTCTGCAGTTGTGGAGGAGGAAAAACAGGCCGTGCATAAACACGAGGAACACAACCAGCACGCTGTCCGGTGTAGCTCACACATACAAGTGACATCATATTTACAAACTCTCAACAATACACTGCGTGGAAAAATTGTCTTTGCTATGATAAAACAATTCCATGAAATAAGAACACTGCAGTCGGCTGGGTGAGTAATGTACTACTCACCAAGGTTTGTTTTGGTTTGGCATGAGCTCCTTTCCTTTTTCATTCCTTCTCTGCCTATTCGTCTTAGGTTTTCACTCAAACAGTTGCAACTACAGTTGTCACTTGGACATAAAGGCAGACTGGCAGCTGGAGTTGAAATGCTGCTTTTGGAAAAACACCCAGAACGTTTCGGGCACACTTACAGTACCTGTGCAAAAGTCACAAGCAGTCTGAAAAAACTATTTGTAAAGCTATTAATGTGGCAACTATTTATCTGCTTGAAAAATGCAAACATTGCTATACATACACATAAACAAATAAACAATATATTGTGATTTTATGTCTGCCAGTGTGTTTGCTACATTATTTTCAAAGCTCGTCTCAAGGAAGCCCAGTATTTGTAGTTCCCATCCAATACCTAGTTTGTTTTATCAAGCCTTTATTAAATCAAGTGTGCTGTATTTATTCTAATTTATATAATGTATTTATTCTTTCATTAATTTTCATGGCTCCCTAAGTCCGTTGCACAGTACTATGCATAGTTTCACAGGCAATCATACAGTGGACAGATAGATAGATAGATAGATAGATAGATAGACAGACAGACAGACAGGCAGACAGACAGACAGGCAGGCAGGCAGATAGATGAGAAAGTTAGACAGAAAAGTTTTATGGTTTAGCTTTTTCTGTCATATAGTAACTCGTGATCTTCACTGTAGTCTTACCATCAGTCCTATTTTTCAGGTTGAAGCAACAGTGTGTAAGAGTGTTATATCATCAAAGAATGAATATTTGTCTAATACATAATTCTGCTTAACAGAAGAAGAGAAAGAAAGAAGAAACAAGAAGAAATAAATTAAGAGAGACAGAGAGAGAAACGCTATTAGCTTAAGCTGAAAAAATCTTTTTTCTTCATGTTCTGTGCAGATCTACTCTTGCATCTGCCAAATCTCCAGCTGCTAAGGGCCTTAAGTAGTTGCTGGGATATCTAATCCTTCCACACAGAAGAAACAAAATAACTGCAACTCTCTTTCTCTCAGCTGCCAACAGGACCTCTCTGTGATAAGTGTGTGAAATAAGCCTGAGGAGCTAGCACAGAGCCAGACGGGGTCAGCCATGATTCTGGAGCAAACTGGAGTATGGATCTTTGTGCCATTTTATGTTATGGAATTATCTTAAGCTGTGATGTAAGCCTGTAGGGTTGGCTGCTGCCTCACAAAAAAATCCTCTTCTTCCAGAAAGAATGCAGTTATTTTAGTAACACTGTACGTTAGTGGTCCACTATAGGTGCATTAAATAAGACAAATTCAATCTATTCACATTATCTTTCACTCTAAACCTAAGATAACCAGTAAACAAAATCAAAATAGTCTAGTTCTCTGGTTCTTAAACCACAACTCAGAGCCCTCCAGATGGTCCATATTTTGAATATATCCTACCTCAGTAGATAGGGGGCCCTCGGGACAGGTTTTAGAACCACTGGTCTAATTACTAGCTATTCAAAACTAAGTAAAACAGATCAAAACCTGTTAAAAGTGGGACATAATCTATGAGACACCTGAGCTGGAAATTTGAACCCGACTCTAAACCCAACCAGGCCTGAGGTAAACAGTTTGGCCCTGTTGAGTTTGGCCAAGTATTTCATGCCCTGCCATCTGTGGGTTAAAGCATTAGGATGCTGAAACAGGCCTCATGCATGCTTTTGCATAGTCACTTAGCTCATATCGGTGGGATTACAATCGATCCCAGATAAGTACATGCTTTCCCACCAGCCTCAAAACGAGGTTCAAAGAAACAAACAAATCCTCTATCCCCTGTTATTCTAAAGCATGGTGCCATCACAAAAAAAGGCTTATGCCATTTTCAGTATGGGTCTGACTCCACATATCTGGGAGTGACCTGGGCAAGAGATACAGACAGATTTTTTTCACTGTCCATTAATACAGTTACAATCTTCAACTCAGAATCAGAAACACAAGCATTTACATCATCCAAATTTGTGTTTAATCAACAAATGTCAATTCTGATAACTATACTTTCCACTTGTTCTAAGATACAGTGTGCTTAAAACTACTGTAATGAGAGGGTGTCTTTCCGCCAAGTTCTCTCAAAAAGGAAACATTTGCTTGGTGTTTCAGTAAATCTACAGTTACAGGAATATTACATGCCGGGTCAAATGCTGTTGCGCCAAAAGCACAAAGAAGGTGAAGAAGTTCTATTTGATGTCATTCCCTGACAGCATCAGGACGATTTACTGTATGTCTCTAGCTAGGATAACTAAATTGCTGCATTTTCTCTTCTGATACATTGTGGATTATATGGAAGCTTCATTTCATCAAGCAAACCCCATACCATAGAATCTCCCTCTCAAAAACAATAAAAAGTAACTTAAATTGGGGCTTTTTTTATGTATACAGGGGTGTATATCCTTTTCATAAATATAACCATTCTTTTTTATTAATATTATTTATTCGTTTTGTACTGCATGTGTACAATTTAAACTCAGATGATGAACTGTACTGGTCCAAATAGAAAAGCAACAGTAAGCATTTAATTT